>NC_059260.1:7352501-7362501 GCF_017591435.1 Portunus trituberculatus | reverse complement strand
GTTAGACGACAAAATTGGAGGAACAAGACTGGAAACAAGATGCGCAACACAAAGAATCATAAGGCAATAACTATGAAATAACATAATGTGTGTGTGTGTGTGTGTGTGTGTGTGTGTGTGTGTGTGTGTGTGTGTGTGTGTGTGTGTGTGTGTGTGTGTGTGTGTGTGTGTGTGTGTGTGTTATTCAAGAGAGGGAAGTTGGCCAAACGCAACAAAGTGTACAAAAAATTTAGTTAGTTGCTAGTACTCCTACAGGTCCGAGAGAGTTAGGAAAGAGATAAGGATAAATGTCTTGAGACCTCCCTCTTGAATTAGGTTCTCATATAAAGATGGAAATGGAGAAAAAAGGCAAGGAATTCTATAATTTACTGGAGAAAAGTATGAGTGATGGAGACTACTTGTTAACTCTTGCATTAGGGAAGTGGACAGAGCAGGGATGAGAGGTAGAGGAAAGTCGTGCAGGGAGGAGAAGAGGCATGCAGTTTTCAAGATCAGAAGAGCAGTTGGCATGAAAATAGTGGTAGAAGATAGCAAGAGATGCAACATTGCGGCGGTGAGAAAGAAGCTGTGCGTGCGTACGTTGATGTGTGAGTGAGTGTCTGCTCGCGTGCATGCGTGCAAGGAGCCACCGCCGCCACTGCCTCGTTAAGGGATCGGGACTCCAGCAACAGATGATCTCTTGGGATGCTGCAAGATGAATACGCCATTAGTTTGATTTGTGGAACCATTATCGTGTGTAAGTACGAGGCAGCGTCTTTTACTTGTCGCGGAGCACCGGATAATATTTGTGTCCTCCTCCTTCAAGCTTCCCGGGATCAAGCACACCCGGCTTAGGGAGGCAAAGCAATAGAGATTTGTTGCCCGAGAGATGTACGAGGTGAGGTGAATGCCGTCTTAGCTTTCATGGAGAGAATTTCAAGAATGTGTGTTTCTTGCTTGAATTGTTATTAGCTTCTGTGCTTCTCGGGTGAATAAATGATAGTCATGTGTCGCCCAACGTTATGGAATGGGATGTTTTAGGAATGTTTGTTTTGTGGAGTCAATAGTTCTCGCTACATTGGTTATTTGAGCTTAGTTCTTTGGGTTTGAGTAAGCAGTGCCTCGTTTGTTCTGTCTTACGTTGGTGTGAATTGTGTTTTATTTATTTGATTCGTTAAACTAAGTGAGTTAATCAGGTTTACGTTGTCTGAGGGCTTCAGTGAATAATAACACCTGTTTAACACTGTTTTATTTATTTATTTTCCTTTCATTTTAGTGAGTAACTGAATAAGGCTCACTCGGTTAGTGGATTCTAATGGGTAGTAGATCAAAGATTTTCGGAAGAAAATATGAGCTCTTTCCAGGTAGTTCAATCTCTATGTATTTTATGTATGTGAGACAATATTGGTTTTCTGATTCATTTCAGAGGAAAGGAATTTATTGCACTCCGTCACTTACAATGAGCTATAAGTGCGGGAGAAATGATTGGTCAGGTTCCCTCGATTGCGCTGCACACACCTCGCTGGGAGACGAGTCGCCCGAGCAGTCTGGAAAGGCAGTTTGCCAAACGTTTTGCCATCTTATCTTAATCATGTTTACAAATCTAGTGGAAAATACAAGGAACACTTTCATGACTCTAGGGATTATTAAATGATTAATTTTAAGGATCCTATATGACCAGATACAAAAAAAAAAAAAAATTACATGCTACATGAATAAATACGGCCCCTGATCTCTAGAGCTGGAGTGTGTGTGTGTGTGTGTGTGTGTGTGTGTGTGTGTGTGTGTGTGTGTGTGTGTGTGTGTGTGTGTGTGTGTGATATAATAGATTTTCAGTTTATCTGTATATCAGCTTTATAGTTGAAAATCCACCTGCTATAAAGTGTTTATCTTCTATAGTGGGTCCATTCTAAAACTAAATTTTGAATGCGATTTAGTTTAGGATTACATTAACTATGGCGTCGACGTGTTTTCTGCGCTTTAGTTGGTGGATGACAGCCTGGCACAGTTTGGATTCTCAACCACCTAATCTGACTCGTGTGTGTGTGTCCGTGTGTGCGTGAGCTTTCGAAAGCCACACGGTTATATATTTTATGAAACGAATTATTGAATGAATTACTGTGTGATCCTTAATAGCAGTTTCCATCTCTCTCTCTCTCTCTCTCTCTCTCTCTCTCTCTCTCTCTCTCTCTCTCTCTCTCTCTCTCTCTCTCTCTCTCTCTCTCTCTCTCTCTCTCTCTCTCTCTCTCTCTCTCTCTCTCTCTCTCTCTCTCTCTCTCTCTCTCTCTCTCTCTCTCTCTCTCTCTCTCTCTCTCTCTCTCTCTCTCTCTCTCTCTCTCTCTCTCTCTCTCTCTCTCTCTCTCTCTCTCTCTCTCTCTCTCTCTCTCTCTCTCTCTCTCTCTCTCTCTCTCTGTAAGCTACATAAATTTCCTCCAGCGCTAGAGGAGGAGGAATTTTAGATGGTTCAAGGGCAATTTTTCAGACAGCTGCAGCAACAGATCTTAGCAAGAGCAGTATTGACGCAAAAGCAAAGAAACATGAAATAATGAACAAAACATCGAAAAATAAGTTATATATATATATATATATATATATATATATATATATATATATATATATATATATATATATATATATATATATATATATATATATATATATATATATATATATATATATATATATATATATATATATATATATATATATATATCAGGGCTGCAAGTGTGTGTGTAATTTACCTCCTCGGTCGTCTGCTGGTCACCCAGCCAGTCTTCCTCATTACGGAGCGAGCTCAGAGCTCATAGACCGATCTTCGGGTAGGACTGTGTGTGTGTGTGTGTGTGTGTGTGTGTGTGTGTGTGTGTGTGTGTGTTGAATATAGGAAAAAATATCTTGAAAACCAGTGTCAAGTCAACTAAAGTCTTTTAAAAGTGTGTTTCTTCTGTTAATTCTTAACAAAAAAACACTTTTAAAATGAGTTTAGCAAAGAGAGAGAGAGAGAGAGAGAGAGAGAGAGAGAGAGAGAGAGAGAGAGAGAGAGAGAGAGAGAGAGAGAGAGAGAGAGAGAGAGAGAGAATGACATGACCCACATGTGGAATGTCCTGTATTAAGTATATGCTTTCCTTTACATTAATACAAATTGCAGCAGCAGCAGCAGCAGCAGTAATAGGTGTTAGTGATAGTACTAGTAGTAGTACTGCTACTAGTAGTAGTAGTAGTAGTAGTAGTAGTAGTAGTAGTATTGAATGGTAGTAGTAGTAGCAGTAGTAGTAGTAGTAGTAGTAGTAGTAGTAGTAGTCGAGGTAGCAGTAGAAGTAGTAATATTGAAAATAGTAGAAGTAATTCTAGTAGTAGTGAAAAGAGTAGTAATAGTAGTAGTAGTAGTAGTAGTAGTAGTAGTAGTGGTGGTGGTGGTAGTAATAAAACATGGCATATTAATATTGGTGGTGGTGGCAGTGTGGTGGCAGATGGTGGTGGTGGTGGTGGTGGTGGTGGTGGTGGTGGTGGTGGTGTGGTGGTGGTGGTGGTGGTGGTGGTGGTGGTGGTGGTGGTGGTGGTGGTGGTGGTGGTGGTGGTGGTGGTGGTGGTGGTGGTGGTGGTGGTGGTGGCGGCAGCAGTTGTGGTGGTGGTGGTGGTGGTGGTGGTGGTGGTGGTGGTGGTGGTGGTGGTGGTAAGCAAAGTGGTTTATTATTATTGTTAGCAGTGGTAGTGGTGGTGTGGTGGTGGTGGTGGTGGTGGTGGTGGTGGTGGTGGTGGTGGTAGTGGTGGTGTTAGTGGTAGTGGTAGTGCAGTGTTAATATTCAAAATGAGTGGTTCTAGTGGTGGTGAAAGGTGAAATAAAAGGTGGTAGTAGTAGTAGTAGTAGTAGTAGTAGTAGTAGTAGTAGTAGTAGTTGTAGTAGTAGTAGTAGTAGTAGTAGTGGAAGTAGTAGTAGTACTAGTAGTATTAATAGTAGTGGTAGCAGCAGTAACAGTAGTAGTGGTAGCAGCAGTTGTAGAAGTAAAAGCATTGAAAATAGTTACAGTAGGACTAGCAACATAAAAAAAGTTACAGGTTAATATGAATACTGGAAAACATGCAGGCAAATTCTAACAAATATTTTTCATTTCTTGGCTGAAAAAGAAAAAAATATAGGGATATATCGTGTCACATTTCACATTCTGCAGATAATAGAACTTTATAGAGTTGTTTTCTTGATTATAGAGGTAATATATGATGTTTGTATTATTATTAACACCTTGAGTACTTGGACACATTTTAACCTAGAGATTTGTGTACGATTAGACCATTTTATTGACATTAGGAAGGGTCTATGGTGGGCAGAAGATTAATGACCACAGCCTTCACTATTTTAACCCCTCATATGAGTTTCTGAAGCTGTATAAAATCACCAAATAGTAACCAGAACGAATATGGAAACACGTCATGGTACTGAAGGGTTTAAGGATGTCTTAAGCTTATAAGGGGATGTCATTGGTTTACAAAATATGCTTCAAGTCTTTATAAGGTTTCTCTATGTGTTTATTTTAGTGTTTTAAAGAATTTGAAAGGTGTTTTCATGACTTCAGTAGCAGATAATGAGCATTCCTGCTTTTAAGAATAGTTTTTGTGTGTATATCAAGGTTAAAGAAAGCCTTTTATTTATTCGTACCTTCTTTTAATGGAAGAAGAATGAATAATCAGAATAAATTAAAAATTATAAAGAAAAATGTAAAACTACATATTAATTGAAACTTTTTTTATATAGTTTTTTTTTTAGAGTTTTAGCAGCACAATAGCAAACCTACATCTTAAGTAAGCACCAAATACTGTGGAAGTATCTAACAATTCGATACCGTGACCGCTAGATGGCGCCCGGTCATGCAATAGTATGCTAGACCCTGAATAATGAAGCCATCCTGTGTGTATTCTTCTGCATTCAGAGTTTGTCTCTCATATCAAACAGCTGGTTACAACTTTCAACTTACCACAGGTAGAGTACGTAATTACTTAAAGGTAAAGAGATGCTACACTGAAAAACGCTGCACACGATTTCTATCTTACCAGGACTTTGAACCCAGACTATACCGATTGTGAGTCAAACGCGTTAACCCCTCCGCTACCAGGTGTGTGTGTGTGTGTGTGTGTGTGTGTGTGTGTGTGTGTGTGTGTGTGTGTGTGTGTGTGTGTGTGTGTGTGTGTGTGTGTGTGTGTGTGTGTGTGTGTGGAGACCATACGGGTGGAGATATTTGGGTGTGTCTCCTTTCACGTGTAGCCCCTGTTCACCTAGCAGTGAGTAGGTACGGGAGGTAAATCGAGGAGTTGTGACCTTGTTGTCCCGGTGTGTGGTGTGTGCCTGATCTCAGGCCTATCCAAAGATCGGAAATAATTAGCTCTGAGCTCATTCCGTAGGGTAACGTCTGGCTGTCTCGTCAGAGACTGCAGCAGATCAAACACACACACACACACACACACACACACACACACACACACACACACACACACACACACACACACACACACACACACACACATTCACAAAGTAAGTATGTTTTCACAACCCTCAACGACACAAGCCTAAAAATATGTAATGGAAAAAAATCGCACGTTGTATGTTCACACACACGCGATAGAAACAATATTGTTAATAATCTATATGGAAATATGAAAGGCATTCACTATGCATACATGTCAGCTTCTGTGTGTGTATCTATTTTTCTGTGTGAATGAAAAAATGAATATTAATGAGAGAGAGAGAGAGAGAGAGAGAGAGAGAGAGAGAGAGAGAGAGAGAGAGAGAGAGAGAGAGAGAGAGAGAGAGAGAGAGAGAGAGAGAGAGAGAGAGAGAGAGACAGACAGACAGACAGACAGACAGACAGACAGACAGACAGACAGTGAATAGATAGATGAATGACGCACTTTAAACATCTTAAATACTTCCTGCATCACTAATGGACACAGGAAACAAGAAGCAATGAAGCAAGTCACCGTTTTTAAGCAGCTTGGCAGCGAGTGACACGTGCGTTGTTTAGAGTGTTGGAAGTTACATTTGTCCTTCACTGTGTCATCTCTGCCACATTTCATGCATCTATTTCTATTATTGCCAGAAAAAAGAAAAATAGGTATTAGAATAAAACAACATACAGCGTTCATTCTTCATCACACACAGAAAAAGAAAGCAATCCAGAAAATAACGGAAGAAAGTTAGCCAATTTCGTGTCATTGATGCATTCATACTTGTCATTCTGAAGCACTTTTAAGTCGTAGGGAAGGAGAAAGCTTAAACGGGAGGATATTTTTTGAGTTTATCGGGAAAAGGGATGAAAAAATATAAATCCCTGTAAGTCTTATATTAGTAAGGTGGACATAATTATTGATTTGATGGTAAGAGGCAGCAAGATGGGCAGAGTGCACATGAGTATTTGAAGGTAATACTGTACATCGAAAACTTGTTGGAGACAGGAAAGAACAATTTCCTCTCCGTGCAGAAAATAGTGCTGAACAGAGAAGTGCAAAAGAAAATTAGTAGTAGGAAGCTTACTACAGGGAGGAATCTAAACTCTCACGGTAGTGGTCAAGACTTACATGAAGGAACGTTCAGCATTTCTGGGTTAATATGGAACCAGGTTAGCAAATTAGAAACCGTTGCACCACTACGTCTATCTATCTGGCTGGCCGTCTTCTACGAAAAAAAAAAAAAAAAAATCTGTGTCTGTGGTGACGGACGGAAAGAAAGTGAATTTAAGCTTCAAGTATTAAGAGTTTGTGCTGTTCTACAACCTTGCAGAGCATTAGTTTGTGGTGTTTAGTTTGATATATTATATTTAGGGAGACCGTGGCGTAGTGGATAAGGTGGTGAGCGTGGGATCGGACATAATTCCATGCGTAGGTTCGAATCCCACTAAGTACGGCCTTGAAACTTTGCCATTTGTCGAGTTGTTTAAAGTTACCTGCACGTCACCTTGATACCCTTGTTCTAGGTAGTTACTCCAAAAATGCCGTTGGGTGGTGATATGGGTCTTAATATGGATGCCACTATAATTAACGTTGCTTACGCCACTAATGGATGGAAGCTTAGCGGCCCTTTCAATACTCTTCAAACTTCCTACAGGCGCTATAGGCCAGGAAATAAAAAAAAAAAAGGAAAATGTCCAAGCATGTGGAATATCTGGAGGTTACTCTGTGTTCAGTTACCACGTAACGGTGGGTCTTTTTGTTGCCTTTAGCCAGTGGTTCTCTTACATGAAACGTGTGGTTATCAGGCGCTGCTACAGCTCCCTTACTCGTGTGTGTGTAGTCTATCTGCGGCATCCATCTTCATTAACAGTCCTAAGTCTTTATCTTTGTATTACTTTCATCATTGCATCGTTACGGATTCTCGATTTGATGTTCAACGATAATCACTTAGAGGAGAATTCAGGAATATTTACATGAAGTATTCGTATTTGAATTAACAATATTACATTGTTTTAATTTGCGCTGAGTACTTGTAGTAAAAGTAATCCAATGTAGTATTTTTGTATTTTCTCCCCGCCTCTGGCAGTGGTGGAGTGTGACATGCCAGTCAAGACTTCAAGGCGCATCACTCTTAACTGCTGCACTGCCGCAGGAATGACAACGCTCTTAAATGAACCCCAAGCCTGCCAGCGCCTCGCACCCATATGCCACACACCACACGCCGAGCAATGACGCTCGCAAAGTGCGCCGTTGTGCACATGGCCGCCCACTAACAGGCCACACTCATCGACAGTTTAATCAAAAGTTACAGCGTCAGCTCCCCTCGGGACGTAATGGCACACGCGCCTTGACGGACGGTGGCAGCGCAATTAGCCCTAACATGGGGCTTTTCCCTTTATATCACGATGGAGTTGACCTCCTCCACTGCAGAGATGCGCAGCCGGGAGGCGAGAAGCTGGATGGCCGCCACCGCTTTGTCTGGCGCGTGTTGCTTCACCTCTAATTCTGCGGTAAAATTATCCATTACCTTTTGATGTTGATTTTGTTGTTTTTACCTATTTATTCTAAAAACTTATAACTGGCATTCTCTCTCTCTCTCTCTCTCTCTCTCTCTCTCTCTCTCTCTCTCTCTCTCTCTCTCTCTCTCTCTCTCTCTCTCTCTCTCTCTCTCTCTCTCTCTCTCTCTCTCTCTCTCTCTCTCTCTCTCTCTCATTCTCTTCTTCTTATCTTCTTCCAGGAATCTCTTTATTTAAAAGTTTTCCAATTCTTTCGTTCTCTTCCTCTGTTATGGCATTGCTTCTTTTGTCCTTTTATAATGTTGCATTCCAGTCATATCCTTTGTTGCTTCATCTCTGCTCTCAAGATTTTCCGTAGGGAATTCTTTTCTTTTCTTTTTTTTTTTTTTGTTGTTGTGACTCTTTCATGTTACCATTTTCTCTTACATTTCATTCAGTGCCGCTGCCTTCTTCGTCCTCGCTCACTAGTGTTCTTTTTGCAAGGTTATTTGCTCGCTTCCAACACTGCTTGTTTTCCTCTATCTCCGTCAATAGTCTTGTCGCTTCCTCCTCCTCCTCCTTTCTTCCTGACGTTCTCTTAGGGCGCTTGCTACAGCGTCTGCATTCCAACACTGCGTCTTTGGACCGTATTCTGAAACACTTCTGCGTCCGAACCGGCAAAAGGCTTAGATTAAAGCTGCAAAGGTGTCTACGGCTACAGTGACATATTGAGAAAATGTCCACATTATGAAAAGGAAAAACTATCCTGAAAAATCAATTAACCATATATGTGGCCTAGCAAAATATTCATGTTGAGAAAGCAAAGCGGTTCAGAATAGCGGCCTTTGTTTTGAGGCAAACCCTTCCCTGTGTTGTGAGACACTGGGACGCTGAGATGCTTACCTCCGCGCTGTTATCATTAGTCTGCTTCATGGCTCAGTCAGATGCGAGGTTGGAATGGTCCGGGATGCGATCCTCTCAGACTTGCATGCATGGTAGAGAAAATAATAATGCAGGAGAGGGAATAATAATGCTGGAGGAGAAATAATAATGTAGGAGAGGAAATATTAATTTAGTGTCTGGGAATAATGAGAATATTTATGCGTCTTATCTTGACTATCTTCAGCGTACAGGTTTTTCAAATGTAATAGATTATTATGTTCAATTTTTCACTTGGATATTCTATTAGCAGCAGGGAAAAACATTCTTAATGCCTTAAAAATTGGTAACTATCAAAGAACAGAGCAGTAAATTCACCCCTCCTTTCTCTCCCTCATCGTGCCCAAGTTTATCTCTCTCCATAACCTCGGCAGCACTTATCAACAGCGCCAGTTAATAAGTGTTGGCGAGTGTTGCACCACGAGACCCGATAACTGATAGGTGAAAAGTTTCCGATACCACGCCAGAATGTGCAGGTGACCATCACGACCTGAGAGAGAGAGAGAGAGAGAGAGAGAGAGAGAGAGAGAGAGAGAGAGAGAGAGAGAGAGAGAGAGAGAGAGAGAGAGAGAGAGAGAGAGAGAGAGAGAGAGAGAGAGAGAGAGAGAGAGAGAGAGAGAGAGAGAGAGAGAGAGAGAGAATGTTATGCCGGAAAATAAACGCACATAGTCTTTGGTTGTGACGTCAATTTTTGGGATACATAATTCCTGACACTGCATTACACATTCCTGCTCTTATTTTCACAGCATCTTTCTCTCCATAAATCTGAAATCATTGTTAACTTTTACTGAAATTTGTTCATTTTTTTTACAAGAATGGCCCAGAAAGACATACGCGAATCTCAATAATTTCCACTGTGGCTCGTTAAACTATCACTGTCACCATGATTATTCTCCAAAATAAATCAATAACATTTACTGGAGCGTGTTAAAACCTTCTCTAGACTCACGAAAACACTCAAAACCATTATTATAACACTCATTCTGTCAGAAACCCTCTCAACTAATGAAACATACTTGAAACATGCTTGAAAAAAAAAGAACGTGAATTCCACAAGGGGAGACCATACTAAAACCACCAATACTAGAAACTACGATTCCTGATTTCTAAAGTTCCAAACAGAGCACTTCCCTGCCCTATCGTAACCC
>NC_059260.1:7325001-7342501 GCF_017591435.1 Portunus trituberculatus | reverse complement strand
GTTCATAGGCATCGAATCTGCTTTCTGTGTGTGTGTGTGTGTGTGTGTGTGTGTGTGTGTGTGTGTGTGTGTGTGTGTGTGTGTGTGTGTGTGTGTGTGTGTGTGTTCGTCGATTGATTGGTTTCCGATTTTACAGCGGCACGAGAACTCCTGTTATTAGTGTGTGTGTGTGTGTGTGTGTGTGTGTGTGTGTGTGTGTGTGTGTGTGTGTACGGACAGTTTGTGACTTACTATTATCAGTTATGTTTAAAAAATAGACAACCTCTTGCTCTCATCTCTACTGTGTTTGATATACATACCTTACTTCACCACTCTCATAAATCCTCTGCTCTCATTAGGACATCCATTCTGAAGTGTTCAAATGTTTTACCACAACTAATAATAAGTTTCAAGAATGCTCTCAATGTTGTATTCCTACCGTAGAGTTTCTTTGGGAATATTTCTTTGACGTATGTTGAATTTTAACTGCATCCACTCTGCACACTATCACAGCACTTGCCTTCACTTCACAAATCGTGTGTAGTCTTCGTTGATTGTTCCCATGGCGAACGAGTGGCAACGCAGAAATCTGTTATAAGGAGCACTTGTAAGGCACGTCTGCTTTGTCCAGGAGCTTAGAGAACACCATACTTACATAGACACTGAACATATATCCATACTCTGCATACATATATACATACGTACAGTCAGACAAGAGGGCATATAATGAAGTCAGACGAGGTTATAAAAGGCTCTCTCTCTAATACGCATCATTAATGAAAAAAAAATCGTTTTAAATATTTCCATTAAACAAATGCAAATTATGTACAAATAACGTTATAATATTTGGCTCATGAATAGGAAAATGACTTGATGAATTAAACATGAAGCAGACTAATCACTATATAACCTCTGGCCGACTGCCGAGAGTAAGCTGATGATTGAAGAGAGAGAGAGAGAGAGAGAGAGAGAGAGAGAGAGAGAGAGAGAGAGAGAGAGAGAGAGAGAGAGAGAGAGAGAGAGAGAGAGAGAGAGAGAGAGAGAGAGAGTTTACGAAAAATTATGAGGCACTGAGCAGTATTCATTCATCAACAAAAGCAATAAGTTTTCTCGTGCTTTTTAATTTTTATGTTCTCTGTCGAATCAATATCAGGCAATTTTAAGGAGCCTTTTTTTTTTTTTTTTATGGGCCTAAATGCTTCGCCTCTTTATGGTGATGCAGGCAGGATTTCTGAGTGACGCTTTTTAAGATCTTTCTTTCTCTGGCATCCTCCCTATCACCTATTCCTCCTCTTGACCAGACCACCTCAGTCTCGTCCCCTTTACCTTTGTCGTCAAGTCAATGTGCATGTGTTGTACCTCTCATTTCTTTGTTTCTGATTTTGTCCCAGGTTGTCATTCCTTTAGAAAATTTTGTCCTGCCTCGTCACTCCTGGAGAAAAAGAAATGTTCAGCCTCCTAGAACCTAGAGAAAAATGTGTAGCCTTCTCACACATTGAAAAAAAAAAAAGAAATAATGTTCACCTTTGTCATTCCTGGAAAAAAAATTGACTCGCCTCGTCACTTGTGGGGAAAACTTTGTCCCTCCTAACACTCCTTGGACAAACGGCAGCATTCTTAACTCGTAACGACACTCACTGCAATACAACGCGATTTCATTGAAATAGAAATATTTATATTCTGAGTGGCCGAATGGAAAAGAGAAGACCGTTAACGCTTCCTAAACGTGTGTGTGTGTGTGTGTGTGTGTGTGTGTGTGTGTGTGTGTGTGTGTGTGTGTGTGTGTGTGTGTATATAATAATAATAATAATGATAATAATAATAATAATAATAATAAACGGTTTATTTAGACATAAGCAGCTCGGGAGCTGATAATATAGATTTTACAGAATGAAATATTCTAATATTATGTACTTAAAATTATATACCTAAAATTAATCACAAAGTCAGCGTTCACGAGTTGTTTGTGTTTGTGTGTGTGTGTGTGTGTGTGTGTGTGTGTGTTTCACTGTTTGATCTGCTGCAGTCTCTGACGAGACAGCCAGACGTTACCCTACGGAACGAGCTCAGAGCTCATTATTTCCGATCTTCGGATAAGCCTGAGACCAGGCACACACCACACACCGGGACAACAAGGTCACAACTCCTCGATTTATATCCCGTACCTACTCACTGCTAGGTGAACAGGGGCTACACGTGAAAGGAGACACACCCAAATATCTCCACCCGGCCGAGGGAATCGAACCCCGGTCCTCTGGCTTGTGAAGCCAGCGCTCTAACCACTGAGCTACCGGGTGTGTGTGTGTGTGTGTGTGTGTGTGTGTGTGTGTGTGTGTGTGTGTGTGTGTGTGTGTGTGTGTGTGTAGTGGCCGCAGTCTCAACACGCCGCCTGGTGACAGGTTGGTGATGGATGGTAACAAGTTCAAGCCTCGCGGTGGCTGGAGGGTCGTTCATCACTCTCACCTGGCGCTCCTCTCACCTGAGCCGCACCTGCCTCACGCCAGCGGTGCCTGCCCTGTGCTGAGGCGAGGGCACGGGGGTTGAATCTGATGTTGCTGTGGACATTGGAACCTGGTGCCGTACAATCTGAAATCCGATCTAAACATTTATATAAAGGTTATGTTGACAATAACAGTCGAAGGATTACAGAGAATCAAGAACGATAACAAAATATGTCCAGACAGTGAGAGAATCAGACCATCGGGTTCTAATTAAAGCAGAGGAGAAGCCGCATTCACCTATTCCACTGCGACTTCAGAGAAAAGAGCTGATCCTCAAACTCATTTATTCTATTGCGACTTGGGAGAAAAAGACTTGATCGCCAAGCTCGCCTATTCCACTGCGACCTGAGAGAAAAAGAGCAGATCTTGCGCCCCGCTGCAGACCAGGTGGAAATCTACAATTCAAATGAAAGACTAAGTTAGAATCACATTGGCTTTTGGACTATAATGACTATTCGCTCCACTGAACGACATCGGGACGGCCTTGAATTAGTCACGCAGGTGGAACTGAGAACTCTTACCAGATAATTACATCTTTCAGGCAAAGTTCAGCTGTATTCAAACTCCTATAGTGATAAAAGCTAGAACATGCATATATATTAAGCGTTCTTTTTATGTGACTAAATTATGGTGGTTTATATCATATGTTATAGCAATTTTAGCTGTTTATGAGTGCAGGAAACTGATAAAGCTACAAAAAGAGAGAGAAGGAAACTATAGAGTATAATAAAAAAAAAAACGTTATAATCCGAAAACAAATACAATAAATACTAATTAAGCTGATAATATTCCTGATAATGTAGGCGAATTTGTATTACCCTTTCATTGGCGTGTTATTCCATAGATTCCTTTTCCTATTTAACACCTGTACTGATTTATCTTTTAAACTAGCTTGTAACTTAAAAAGAAAAACACCTCTCTCTCTCTCTCTCTCTCTCTCTCTCTCTCTCTCTCTCTCTCTCTCTCTCTCTCTCTCTCTCTCTCTCTCTCTCTCTCTCTCTCTCTCTCTCTCTCTCTCTCTCTCTCTCTCTCTCTCTCTCTCTCTCTCTCTCTCTCTCTCTCTCTCTCTCTCTCTCTCTCTCTCTCTCTCTCTCTCTCTCTCTCTCTCTTTCATTCCCGAAGTGAGTGAGACGGACTTGGAGTAATGTTCACCTTCACCCTCCCATTCATGTCCCAGCCGTTCGTTGAGCAAGAGCTGTGCACATTTACCCTTTACATCGCAGAGTGAGACACACCACTGCACATTTATCCGTTCCCCTTACGCAGCATAGCAAGTCCCTACGTTGTTCCAAATAAGCATCAATCAAGCTAAACACCGGTATTAGAAAAACGCACGAGAGAGAGAGAGGGAGAGAGAAAGAGAGAGAGGGAAGGATCGTTCAATATTAATATCCCACTACACCTTCGTTCACCCTAAGTTGGCGGTGAAAGATGGCGGAGGTGAAATTGCTTTTGGAAGGCGATGGGGATTTACGACGCGAGGAGCAGGAGGAGGAGGAAGAAGAAGGGGAGGTGGAGGAGGAGTAAGGCGGCCCTTGTTTTCTGAAATATTATCGTGTCACCTTATTCTCCCTCGCTCCTACTCACCCAACACTTCCCTTCCATCTCCCATTACATCATAGTTCCTAGTGGTGGTCAAGACTTTTTGTCGTGACTGGCGAGTGATTTGCTGCCAAACCAGGCCAGGCGAGGCGGCCAAACTGTTGCCACACTGATGTAGCGATGAAACAGTGTGGTGTGGTGGTGGTGGTGGTGGTGGTGGTGGGTTGGTGGTGGTGGTGATGATTCTACTGCTGTTTCTAGATGAGAAGATGGAACAACAACAAAAACAATAACATGAAGAAAAAAGATAAGAACAAAAACAACAATAAGAATAACGAGTAACAAGAACAAGAGTAATTACAACGAACAACAACAACAACAACAACAACAACAACAACAACAACAACAACAACAGAGGTAAGGTGGTGGAGGTGCTGGTGATGGAAGAGGAGATAGGAGAACAACAAGAAGAACAAAAAGAGTAGGAAAATTAAAGGAACATACACAAGAACAAGAGAGAAAACAAGAGGAACATAAACAAGATTTACTATAACAAACAACAACAATAACATGGGGACGGCAGTGTTGATGTTGATAGGGGTGGTGAAAGAGAAAATGGAAGAAGAACAAGAACAAGAACATGAAGGAGAAGAAAATAAAAGAATAAGAACAGCAAAACAGACAACCGAAAAACTGGAATAACTACAATAGAAAAAGTTACGATTACATCAAAATAACAAAAACAACGACAATAATAATCGCAAGAAGAAAAGGAAAGAAAAATAAAGAAACATTACAAGAAGAAATAAAAAGAGGAGGAAAAGATGAGAGAGAGAGAGAGAGAGAGAGAGAGAGAGAGAGAGAGAGAGAGAGAGAGAGAGAGATGTAAAATAAGAAAGGGAATAAGGAAGAAATTGAAAATGAATAGGAAAAGTAATACTAAACAGAAACATGAAATAATATATAACAGAGAAAATGATGAAAAGAAAAAGAAGAATACCAGAATAAGAGAGAATAATGAGAAGCATGTTAAGGAGCAGATTGAAAAGAATAATACGAATAAAGACGAGAAGGAGCGGAGGACGAAGAGGAGGAGAAGAGGGAGAGGAAGATGAGAGGACGTAAGGCTGAAACAATGAAATAATGCCTGGGATGATGGGAAGCTTGTCACGGGAGGAGGAGGAGGAGGAAAAGGATTTAGGCTGCAGGAAGGGACATGAGGGATTTGGACCGCAGGAAGGGAGGTGAAGGATTTAAGCCGCAGTAAGGGAAGTGAGGCCTCGTGAAGGGAATCGGAAAGGAAACTCAGGCCGCTTTCATACATTGGTGAGGACAACATGGCATCTTATTCAAAGCGAACACACGGACAAATGCGCACATAGACAACATATATGTTTAATACTTTTACTGTAAAGGAGGTAAGGGCGAGAGGTAAATTACGGGTATGAAAATTGTAATAGAACCAAAATAACAGAAACATACATGACAAGTCAGATTATTACTACACACATATAAAGGAAACATATTGACTCCAGAATTTGTACTTCCGAGACCAGCGAGGGTATGTTGTCACTAGCTATACAAGAATGAAGTCAAAGAAGCCATGGTGGTCAAACTGATTAACTTACCTAGTGTTCTGCGTATGGTGATTTTGTGCAACACTGTTCATTTTGTCTTTAATCCCTTCAGTACTGGAACGTATTTTTACCTTGAGATTTGTGTATGATTAGACCATTTTATAGGCATTAGGAAGGATCTATGGATTTCAGAACTTTAATGGCCACAGTCTTCACTATTTTAATCACCACGTAAGTTTCTTAAGCTCTATAGTCACCAAATTGTAAGTACAAAAATTTTAAAACGGTTCCCGGTACTGAGGGAGTTAATATGCAGTGTTTGATGTGCAGTGCTTGTGTGATGCTCTGCTAAGTCTGGTTCATTTGATTTGAATTTGTCTTAAGCTCCATGGCATCTTTTTTTATGTAATGGCCTATAATGCCTGCAGGTATGTATATTTGAAGAGTATGGAAAGCTCTGTCCAACTTGCACCCATTGTCAGCACAGGAAATTTTGTTTATAGTGGTACCCATATTAGGGGCCACGTCACCACCGAAGCGCATCTTTGGTGTAAGGCAACTACATTTCCACCTAGAACTTGGGTATCATGGTGACCTGTAGGTAACTTTAAAACACTCGACAAATGGCAAAGTTTCAAGGCGGCACGTGGTGGGATTTGAACCTACACATGGACATTTTCCCGGTATCTTAATCTATGATAGTATTTGGTGATAATTGTATCTAACATATCTAGTTTGGATACAAATTTGTGTTACCTAATGGAAATCCGTTAACAAATTCAGTCAGTAAATGTAAGAGAAATTCTAAATAGGTGAAGTGTTAGCATGAAGTATTTATTTATTTTTTGGCTGCGTTGAAATTACCAGATTTTATGAAGTCACTCAATCAAGAGATATAAAAACTGAATAATTCTAATGAACTATTACCGTGAAATGTTTGTATTTTTGGATGCGGCAAATTAGCGCAAGCAACGTTCCTGGAATCACATGTTTGCTTCGAGAATAAACACGCGCAGTTGAGCCAGAGTTGTTCCCTGGCAGGATATAAGAAGCGAGGAGCGACACAAAGACCATCGTAAGATACATCAACGCGAGCACAAACATGACATTCTTTGCTGTGACGCGATTAATACTTCTAAGAAACGAACGGGAACATACAGTGGACCCTTCCCTGGGCGCCACGTTATTAGGGTCTCTCTGGGGTGCAGGGGGTGCCGAGGGTGGAGAATGAGACGCACATGCCTGGAGTGGACACCTGATCAGAAGGAATAATAATATATGAAGGGCTTTCTTGTAGCTGGTGACAAACACACACGCATTACCGTGTAGCAGGAGGCAGGTAAAGGCAGAGACGGCAAGATTAACGTAAGTAGTCCCATGTCAGTGACGAAGACAAGTGAACTCAGTAGAATGTCAAGGAGGTACATTAGAGGCTGCTAACGCTGCCGAGATTGATGGTGAAAAGTGAGCTGGAGAAGGAAGAGGAGGAAGTGGTGAATGAAAGGGGGAGAGGAAATGAATGAGGATAATGAAGGAGGAGAAAAGATGGAGAATGAAAAGAGTGAAAGGGAATGAAGGAAAAGTAAAAAAAAAAACGTTAATGGAAATAGGAAAGGAATGGTGACAGAGGGAAAGAAAAGGAGACGAAAATAAGGAGGGAGAAAAAAATGACAGCTATAAATACAGGGAATAAATGGAAACGGGGAGGGAGGAGAAACGAAAAAGGGAAGAGGGAGAGGGAAAGTTAAGAAAAGAAGGAAGACGGGAAGGAAGACTAAAGAAGTGGAAGAGTAGAAACAAAAGTTAAGTAAACAAGGAGGAGGAGGAGGAGGAGGAGAGAAGATAAAAATAATGATGAGGAGAACCTTCTACTGGTCGTCACCTGTAGAAGAGGGAATTTTATTTTCAAACACATTCCTGGTGGAAGCTTAGGAATCCAAGCTTTAAAACTGACTGGGTTTGGAGAGAGAGAGAGAGAGAGAGAGAGAGAGAGAGAGAGAGAGAGAGAGAGAGAGAGAGAGAGAGAGAGAGAGAGAGAGAGAGAGAGAGAGAGAGAGAGAGAGAGAGAGTGAGAGGACATGAAAATAGAGCAAAATTTCAGAAATACACACACACACACACACACACACACACACACACACACACACACACACACACACACACACACACACACACACACACACACGACACTTAGGCGCCAGACTTCATCACACCAACACGGACCAGACTGCAAGTTCAACTCCACGTGAAGTGTAATGTTCGGGTTTGAATTTGGCGCTGCGGGGAAGGTAATCAAGAGGAGCGGTAAGCAGGGTAGAAAGGCGGGGAGGTAGGCGTGATAAGCAGGTTAGACAGGGGCGGGTAGAGCAGCAGGTTGGATAGAGCAGGCAGGCAGGCAGGCAGGTAGGAAGGGAAACAGGCAGGCAGGGAGGCAGTGTCGGTGGAGGATCAGAAGGACTGGAAGGAAGGGGGGGCACTTTTTTGCTGGTATGTTTGTGAGGCGACGTGTCCTGCGTGGCCTCTCGAGACATTACCTCAGGGATTAACGGTATTACTTCTTGCCCTGCACTGCGAGGCCGCCACTCACCCCGAATGTGTGTGTGTGTGTGTGTGTGTGTGTGTGTGTGTGTGTGTGTGTGTGTGTGTGTGTGTGTGTGTGTGTCGCTGGCCAACACTCTCATAAACCATGTTCGCCTTTGGTAACAAATCTCATTTCTTCTAACGAGTTTGCGGGAAAGGAAAAAAAATAGACCTTTTTTTGTGTGTGTGTGTGTGTGATGTTTGGGTCAACTGCGGGACACCTCTCTACCAGGAAGCAACACATTGATTACTGTTTGGAGGTGAACGCATTAAGTCACTCATTACTACTCATGATTCCCAGACTCTGCTGTTCATTATAAGAAATCATGAAAAAGACTGTTGCTCATGTAAGAGGAGCGTTGGCTTAGACCTGTGAAGAAAAATAGCCGACTGAGATGCCAGTCCAGAGAGCAATAAAGTCAAAAGGGACTATCTGAAACTTAATCACTGATAGCATCGAAGGAAGAAACAATGAAAAAATTTAAGAAATAGTACTTCCCAAGTCCTTAACAAAAAAATAGTAAAAAAAGGAAAATAAAATGGTCCCTTAAATCCACCTAAAATAATTGCAAGAGGAAGAAAGAAAAAAGAAATAAAACCGAAAAGAAATTGTCCTTCAGATCACATTCACACAAAAGGCGAATCTAACAAAAAGAAAATCTGAACACGTCACAAGAGAAAAAAGGAAAGAAAACGGAAAGGAAAAAAAAAACACGAGAAACAATAAAAGGAAGGAAGAACCACTAAGGAGGAGGAAGGACGAGAAAGGAAAGCGAAAGGACGCGTCAAGGATTCCACAAGAGGCGCAAGTGTCGTCTTCGCGTCCTCGTGTCCCTGACTCAGCGCCGCTCACTCCACACCGCTTGTCGTTTTTTCTCATCCTTCCTGTTAAGAGCGTGTGAGGCGTGCGAAGCGAGTCAAGGCGAGGCAAAGCAGTCACGTTGGCTAGAAATGAGTCACGCTGAGTCACAATGAGTATTAAAGTATTCTGAATCAAACTAATCATTACTTTTAACGCTATTCAATGTATTTCTAATCATAGTTTCTGCATCATCAGGAAGGAAAACACCCACCTATGAGAGTTACTGTCGTAATGAGTAGTCAAGTTTACGTTCGTGTTCTGAGTGTGTTGTCACGACTGCTGTCCTTTACACTTCAATATTAACAGTAAACCGGCTTGTTTTTGTAACCATTTTTTAAAATTTTATTTATACCATGTGGACTTTTCACGGAAATTTATAGGCTAAAGGGGATACTTTTTTTGGGTTACCTCCTATCTCAAAGCCCACCCGCTAGGAAACCGTTGCCCCGAGTGAGGAAGCCCAACCTACATTCGGACCGTGGACAGGATTCGAACCCGTGCGCTTGGAGACCCCTCGGACTCCAAAGCACGCATGGTTCTACTGTATCACGGATAGTTTAACGTTGCCACTCATCACAGTAGACTTTGAAAAGATGTCACTGGTTTAAAAAAAAAATACCCACCTATGAGAGTTACTGCCACAATGAGTAGTCAAGTTTACGCTCGTGTTCTGATTCTGTGTTATCAGGACTGCTTTCCTTAACACTTCAAAATTAACTGTAAAGCGCCCTGTTTTTGCAGCCATGATAGTTTAACGTTGCCACTCATCACAGTAGATTTTGAAAAGATGTCACTGGTTAAAAAAAAAAAGTGTTTCAGAATATGGACCTTTGCTACAGTGTGTCAGATCAGGAGTGAGTCACTGTAGCTGAGGTTCTTTGCTACAGTGTGTCAGATCAGGAGTGAGTCACTGTAGCTGAGGTTGAGTCAGTAAGTGTGTCATTGGAAGCCTTCCCACCACACCAGAGCAGCCACGTTCATTTATTGATTCTTCATGCACCGCCCTTTCCATAGCTTTTGCCACCTGCACAACTTGCTTACTTCTCTCCCTCCCTCCCTCTCTCCCTCCCGCACCTGCCCGACTGCCCACCGTTGTAAAAAAAGAAAATAAAGCTAAGAATTCTCTCTCTCTCTCTCTCTCTCTCTCTCTCTCTCTCTCTCTCTCTCTCTCTCTCTCTCTCTCTCTCTCTCTCTCTCTCTCTGTCTCTGTCTGTCTCTTTTCTGTTTTAGCGTTGGTCTGCTATTTTTTACTTATTTGTGCCTAAATTTAGTTTCTTCATTAGCACTGCTCAGCTTCCATCCATTAGTGGCGCATGCATTTTTATTTATAGTGGTACCCATATTAGGGCCCATATCACTACCCAAGCTCATATTTGGTGTAGGGTAATAACACCTTCACCTAGAACCTGGGTATCATGGTGACATGTAGGTAACTTTAAACCACGTGGCAAATGACAAAGTTTCAAGGCGGTAACCATTGTGATGATGGAAATAAATTTTGTTCTATTCTATTTCTATTCTCTCTCTCTCTCTCTCTCTCTCTCTCTCTCTCTCTCTCTCTCTCTCTCTCTCTCTCTCTCTCTCTCTCTCTCTCTCTCTCTCTCTCTCTCTCTCTCTCTCTCTCTCTCTCTCTCTCTCTCTCTCTCTCGTGCCAAGAAGAATTAGAAAAGGAAAGTTATACAAACGGCAACATCAAAATCAAATGAAAAGTTTTTATACGAAACAGAAATTTCAGATTGGTGTTTTATTTTAATTTATCTTTTTTCCCATTGAGAAAGTTAAGTAAGGCAATTATTATCGGAGAAAATCTACTAAATTTTTCTAACCCTTCAGAGAAATAGAAATAGCGAAGCAAATTTATTAGTCAATATGTATTTATATGTTTTTGTGTGTCTATGATTATCTATCTATCTCTATCTGTCCATCTGTCTGTCTATTGTTCCTTGTAAAAATGTATGTGTTTATGTATGTACGTACGTCTTTATGTATGTGCGCATATATCTACTGCATATTGATTTATCTATCTACCTGTCAAAGTACTTACATATTGAAAAGTTAAGTAAGACAATGGTTATCGGAGAAAATCCACTAAATTGTTCTGGGCCTTCAAAGAAATAGAAATAGCGAAACAAATTTATTAGTCAATCTATGTATTTATTTATTTGCGTGTCTACATGATTATCTGTCCATCTCTATCTATCTGTCCGTCTGTCTGTCTATTCTTCCTTCTATAAATGTACGTATTTAAATGTGTACGTCTTTATGTATGTACGTATATATCTACTGCATATCAATCTACCTACCTATCTGTCAAAGTACTTACATATTTATCAAGCTATCTGGCATTCTACCTTTCAATCCACATGTCTCTACCAAACCACTCAATACAGACATATACAAACGGATATAAATATTACACCGTTAGTCACTGTTCGCAATACAAAAGGAACATTTATATACAGGCAATCATTTTACAAAGAAATGTGTATAGTCAGATAATTGTTTACTCCTCTGTTAGTATCGTTGTTTCCTTTATGGTCGTATATATCCCAATGTTAACCCTCTAAGACTTGTGTGTGTGTGTGTGTGTGCATGTGAAAACTAATGTGGTCTGAGTATAGATTTCAGTTTACCTTACCAGGAAATGCAGGCACACACACACACACACACACACACACACACACACACACACACACACACACACACACACACACACACACACACACACACACACACACACACACACACACACACACACACACACACACACACACACACACACACACACACACACACACACACACACACACACACACACACACACACATATATACACATACATATATATATATATATATATATATATATATATATATATATATATATATATATATATATATATATATATATATATATATATATATATATATATATATATATATATATATATATATATATATATATATATATATATATATATATATATATATATATATATATATATATATATATATATATATATATATATATATATATATATATATATATATATATATATATATATATATATATATATATATATATATATATATATATATATATATATATATATATATATATATATATATATATATATATATATATATATATATATATATATATATATATATATATATATATATATATATATATATATATATATATATATATATATATATATATATATATATATATATATATATATATATATATATATATATATATATATATATATATATATATATATATATATATATATACACATACACACACATATATATATATATATATATACACACACACACACACACACACACACACACACACACACACACACACACACACACACACACACACACACACACACACACACACACACACACACACACACACACACACACACACACACACACACACACACACACACACACACACACACACACACACACACACACACACACACACATCTCTGGCCGGGTGGAGATATTTGGGTGTGTCTCCTTTCACGTGTAGCCCTGTTCACCTAGCAGTGAGTAGGTACGGGATGTAAATCGAGGAGTTGTGACCTTGTTGTCCCGGTGTGTGGTGTGCCTGGTCTCAGACCTATCCCAAGATCGGAAATAATGAGCTCTGAGCTCGTTCCGTAGGGTAACGTCTGGCTGTCTCGTCAGAGACTGCAGCAGATCAAACAGTGAATTACACACACACACACACACACACACACACACACACACACACACACACACACACACACACACACACACACACACACACACACACACACACACACACACACACTATACAATAAAACAACAATAGATTCACCTAAACTTTTTTATCACCACTCTTTCCTTCTTCCTTCCTCTTTTCATTCCCTCTTTCCTCCTGGTTTTCCTTCCCTAACCTCCCACAACATCCCTCCTCCTCTCAACCACCACTACCACCACCACCACCACCACCATTCCCCGCGTCTCACCTTTCGAGTAACCTGTAACTGACACGTTAGAGAATATAGTGTAGTACTTCTGCGTCATCCTGAGTTGCGTTACTACCCTCACCACATTTCTCACTCCTATCTTAATATTTTCCGCTGACTACAGACTAACGCGGAGACTTTTTTGCTGACGGTGATTGCTAACGATGTTTAAGTTACCATTGCCAGTTTTACAACACCGAATTGATGTTTTATGGTGTTCACTTATTTTTTCTTTTACGTATGCGTTGTATTTCAATACGTCATATATTCACGACTAGCCAGCCACTCACCGATACACACACACACACACACACACACACCCGGTAGCTCAGTGGTTAGAGCGCTGGTTTCACAAGCCAGAGGACCGGGGTTCGATTCCCCGGCCGGGTGGAGATATTTGGGTGTGTCTCCTTTCACGTGTAGCCCCTGTTCACCTAGCAGTGAGTAGGTACGGGATGTAAATCGGGGAGTTGTGACCTTGTTGTCCCGGTGTGAGGTGTGTGCCTGGTTTCAGGCCTATCCGAAGATCGGAAACAATGAACTCTGAGCTCGTTCCGTAGGGTAACGTCTGGCTGTCTCGTCAGAGACTGCAGCAGATCAAACAGTGAAACACACACACACACACACACAAAAAAAAAAATAATAAAAATAAAAAATAAAGAATTCCTCGGATATTCTGTGTAGAGCAGCTGCCTTGATTATGCATGGGAGCGTTTTGTGAGCCGTGGGCGAGACGAGGAGGC
Source organism: Portunus trituberculatus (assembly GCF_017591435.1). Taxonomy (NCBI): domain Eukaryota; kingdom Metazoa; phylum Arthropoda; class Malacostraca; order Decapoda; family Portunidae; genus Portunus; species Portunus trituberculatus. The sequence continues at coordinate 7,328,702 of NC_059260.1, read as the reverse complement.
GGGGCGGCGGCTATTACCAGTAGTCAATAATGAAGAGCCCCGTGTGATGTGAACCGTCCTGCAATTACTGATGCATGAAGATTTACGAGTTATTACTGAGAGTGGAGTATGTGAGTGAGTGTGACACCCGTGCTAAAGGAAGGACGGCAGGCAGGCGGAGAGGGATTCAAGAAAGCCCGGTGTGTGGTACTGATACTTTACTGTCAATGAGATTATATATGTGTTTTAAACTTGACTCTGCTTTGAAGAATCATAGTATAGGTGAAAATAACATACCTTGGCTCTTTGAGATATATGATTTTTTTTCTTCAGGTTGTCAATCTTATCTGTCAATGAAATGAAGAAAATAAATAAAGATATAGTCACGTAGCGCCGCCTTTCACCATCACTCGCCTGTCATTATCAATAAGTCATCTCAAAGTAATCTGGTGGTCGAGTCTTATTCCCTTCTCCCTCCTAGTCACGTCTACCCGAATCGTGTACCACTAACATGAAAAAGCCCAAAACAAAATATAAAAAATATTGGGGTAAAAAAATGAACTAAAAAACACAAAGGAACACAAAGGAAATCAAGTTGAGCACACTAAGGAACTCAAGGAAGGACAAGAGCACCTTCAGCCAAGACAGAGATGGAGATACATAAAGCGTGCCTCACTATTACCAAACAGGTTCTCGCAGCTCGTCAGTATCAATAAATAATCTCTAAGTATCCTAGTGAGCGCATCTCTTTGGTGATCGCTCCTCAACCAAACCAAGATAATGGCTCAGGTAAATAAATTATACCTCTACCAACGTCACGCATCACTCTGCCTTTCCCCGTTACACATCGGTCAATGGAACTTTAAATAATCTGCCAGGCCTTCCATCCTTCTTCCTCTTGGTCACCCTTCAGCCGCTAGCGGAGATAAAGGTGGCAAGTAAAGTGTTCTTCTCTACCACCAAACAGTCACGCCCGTCAGTGTTATCAAGAAACCTCAAGAAAATTTAACACTCCGTCTTGGACACCACTCAGCCTCCAACCAAGACAAAGGTGAAGTTAAATAAAATGTTCTCTCTACCACCAAACAAAGTATTGAAGTAATGGTGAGGGGCGGAGGGCAGCAGCAGCCGCCACCCACCACCCCGGCCACCACCCTGAGGGCCGAGTCCTTTTCCCACAGCCTCAAAAATAACAAAATTGTTTCACCCTCGCTCAGCATGAAAGAGAAAGTATTTCTACCATAAAACCTGATGGAGGGGAGCACTGCCTGTCTTCCTCCCCTGTAGCGAGAGAGAGAGAGAGAGAGAGAGAGAGAGAGAGAGAGAGAGAGAGAGAGAGAGAGAGAGAGAGAGAGAGAATGGGATATTTATCGTTTATCCAAATGGAGCCTTTGGTTGCCAGAATAAAGCACCGCTACACTGCAAGGTGAGTGCTGAAGATCTGAGATGTTTGCCGAGTAAACACTGGCCACTATTTGATACTTTTTTGCTCTTTCTTTTCTTTCTTGCACGAAAAGAAACTGGCCAAAGGCACTGGAAAAAATAGGGGATGAAAAAAATACTCTCGCTGCTGGTTTGGAGAGAGAGAGAGAGAGAGAGAGAGAGAGAGAGAGAGAGAGAGAGAGAGAGAGAGTGTGTCACTTTAGCTACCAAGGATTCTCTGATACTCTCCCTTAGAAAGAGTTCAAGTCTTGGCGACGTGGCAGGACAAAGCAAGGCAAGCGGTGCACACTTTACTACTGAAAGATATGAAGGAGTGAGGAGACTCGTCAGTTTCTGAGTTACAAAGGCGGGGGGAAGTAAGTCTGTATTCTGAAAGGCTTTGTTCTCTTCTCATTATTATTTCCAAAGGCTACTTAGACATTTCCTGGATTCTGATAACAATAAAAAAAAGAAACTCTTAAAACTTGTCATTAGAATCTTAAACATAGCCTTAAAAAAGCGTATCTTTAACAGTAGATTTGGAAAGTATTGGTGCATTATGGAAGAGCTTCAGAATGTAGTCGGTAAATTGAGACTAAATGAAGAGCTTTGTTCGTTAGAGCCATGGGATTTGGGAGTTCGTGGGGGAAGGTTTACGGTCAACACGTAGAGGGAAGTAGGCAGTACTCATGGATGTAAGGGCACAGGGGGCGTGCTTTGGGGTCCGAGGGGTCTCCAAGCGCACGGGTTCGAATCCTGTCCACGGTCCGAGTATAGGTTGGGCTTCCTCACTCGGGGCAACGGTTTCCTAGCGGGTGGGCTTTGAGATAGGAGGTACCCTAAAAAGTATCCCCTTTAGCCCATAAATTCCCATGAAAAGCCAATATAGTATAAATGAAATAAATAAAATAAGTAAGGCAAAGCTGTGGAATACTGAAGAAAAGAGAAAGGACAATAATTTCTGTATTTTTTTCATATTCATCTATTTTTATTCCATGTATTTTTCTTTTATATAAGAAAATGTGTAAAAAGGAAAAAAAAACGAATAAACGCGCTCAGTTGCTGCTTCATGAAAGTTAGAAGAGTTTGAAGGAAGTTTGCTAATCTGGATCCCAAGATGTCTTGATTCTCTTCTCCTGAAATAGTTCACGAGGTATGGATGGAGAGAGAGAGAGAGAGAGAGAGAGAGAGAGAGAGAGAGAGAGAGAGAGAGAGAGAGAGAGAGAGAGAGAGAGAGAGAGAGAGAGAGAGAGAGAGAGAGAGAGAGAGAAGGGTGGGAAAAAACAAAACAATTCTGGAGTTCCACAGTTGAGGCAAGAAGGAAAAGAGTGATGATGATAATGAGCTTTTTTATTAGCATCGAATCTCAAGGAATAATTGCCTTTCGTAGGAAGGAGAAAAGAAAAGAAACCGTGATGGAGTTCCTGAGCTAGTTAAAGTGGCGAATAAGTTAATGTACAGACGAACTTTTACATTAATGACATCAGGAGACACTACTTGCCACCTGCTGTCATCAACCACTGGACACCTCTCCAGTAACGAAGCTTAATATTTTAACCTTTGCTGTTAAAAATTATTTAGGTGATGTTTTATTTTTACACACACACACACACACACACACACACACACACACACACACACACACACACACACACACTTACACACACCGCATAGTGTAGTGGTTAGCAGGCTCGACTCACTATCGAGAGGGCCGGGTTCGAGTCCCGGGAAGCGGCGAGGCAAATGGGCAAGCCTCTTAATGTGTAGCCCGTGTTCACCTAGCAGTAAGTAGGTACGGGATGTAACTCGAGGGGTTGTGGCCTCGCTTTCCCGGTGTGTGTTGTGTACGATGTGGTCTCAGTCCTACCCGAAGATCGGTCTATGAGCTCTGAGCCCTCTCCGTAATGGGGAAGACTGGCTGGGTGACCAGTAGGCGACCGAGGTGAATTACACACACACACACACACACACACAGTCAGCAGCAGCAACAGCAGCAGCAGCTTGAGGCAGTTGGCTTGAATATTTGATCACAAATACTTTCCTGCTCTTCTAAAAGAAAAACTGGTCTTTTCCTGGAGCCAAAAGGTCCTTCAGGGGGAAAATGTAGAGCGTGTCTTTGAACTTCAGTTAAATAACTTTTTCTTTCAAGAATAAAAAAAAAAAAGTAATAAACTCGTGAGCTCCTCCCTCTCTTGCTCTCTTCCATGTTGGCTGAAAATGGAAATTACCACCAAAGTCTTTGATATTTATGGCATTTCAATTAACTAGATACATTTTTTCATCCGTGAAGGAAATTGTGC
>NC_059260.1:7295001-7317501 GCF_017591435.1 Portunus trituberculatus | reverse complement strand
CACACACACACACACACACACACACACACACGTTCTCTCGCTTTGTTCTTTTCGTCTTCCTTTTTTTTCCTTACTGTTTTATCTTTTCGTTCCCTTACCATTTTTGTCTGTCAGTCCGTAAAAAAACTGAGGAAGGGAAGATGTCTGAGAGATGTTAAAAAATATAGTTTCCCGCAAAGATGTGTTGAGACTTGCAACAGTTTGAGTGAGGAAGTGATGTCAGCAAAGAGTGTGCATAGCTTTAAAGAAAAATTGGATAAGTGTAGATATGGAGACGGGGCCACACGAGCGTAAAGCCCAGGCCCTGTAAAACTACAACTAGGTAAATACAACTAGGTAAATACAAACACGCGCGCGCGCCACAACACACATACACAAAAAACATACACGAACACAACACACGCGCAAATACATACACGAACACAAGACACACACACACACACACACACACACACACACACACACACACACACACACACACACACACACACACACACACACACACACACACACACACACACACACACACACACACACACGTCCGGTAGCTCAGTGGTTAGAGCGCTGGCTTCACAAGCCAGAGGACCGGGGTTCGATTCCCCGGCCGGGTGGAGATATTTGGGTGTGTCTCCTTTCACGTGTAGCCCCTGTTCACCTAGCAGTGAGTAGGTGCGGGATGTAAATCGAGGAGTTGTGACCTTGTTGTCCCGGTGTGTGGTGTGTGCCTGATCTCAGGCCTATCCGAAGATCGGAAATAATGAGCTCTGAGCTCGTTCCGTAGGGTAACGTCTGGCTGTCTCGTCAGAGACTGCAGCAGATCAAACAGTGAAACACACACACACACACACACACACACACACACACACACACACACACACACACACAGGACACAGCACAACACAGGACACACACAGGACACAGCACAACACACGCGAGCACAACACGACACACACTTTTCCCTCACACAATGCAAGCAACCATCTTGAACCTCAGTGATCACAACAGCATTTCCGTGTTTTGTACCGCTGAAGGGCTGCGTCTGAATCATGTATGAGAAGGTTCGGCTCGCCATGCACGACAGCAGAGGCAGGTTACTCCGCCGACCACCGTGTTTTGTGTAATCAGTAAGGGAACTGGTGGGAGGAGGCAGAAGGCGGCATATTTGGAAGCAGGTCACCTATGTAGCATACTTTAGGGTAAAATTGAGGCACTGTGTATTCTTCTGTCGTAACCGGCCCTGGGCAAGCTAACACATAGAGCTGCTTGCTTTTGATACTCCGTTACTGTACTTAAGTCGTGCAAGATCAACGACAACCAAGTGACTGAGGCAAGTGAGTTTTTCGGTTGGGTATTCACAAACGCAGCTCAAAACCAACAATATTAGATGTATAATACATTAGCAAGCCCAACATCACTCCAACTTCAGATTCTTATTTCCTCAGTTACTCATGTTAATCTCATAATATTTATCACGGCAACACGTTATCCATCTATTACAAGTAACATCATAACATCACTACACCTCTGATACAGTGATCAGTACATGCAAAGGATTACAAGATTAGGTTAGGTTAGGTTAGGTTAGGTGAGCCGCCATGGTATAGTGGAATCATGCGTGCTTTGGGGTCCTCACCTCCCGCTCTGCCTTATATTCAGTTGTTCCAGTGACTTTAACTTGCTATTGTTCACCATGTGTAAGACAGTCCTTAAGGACGAATATTTTCTTACGTTACTTCCTTAAGTGTTTTGTGTGCTATGATCATCGTTATATTTAAGTTTTTTTTTTTTGTGTGTGTGTGTGTACTGTGATCGTTTTTACATTTCAATTAACCACTGAGTCACAAGCCGCTGATTCACCATTTTCCTTGTTCTCTGAATTCGCTAGGTTAGTTTTCATATCATGCTGGATATCTTGTTATTTTTCATAGCTCGCTTACTTTTATTATCCTTATTAAACCTTTCAGAGACATCCAAGATTGTTTTTCATCAAACCAATTGTTCTATTTTAATTCACCACTTGGTCAAGTGCCTCTGATTCACAATATTTCCTTGTTTTCTGAATTCCCTGGGTTATTTTTCATAGCACGCTATTATTTCTCATAGCATGTGTACTTCTATTGTCCTTATTAAACCTTTCATGGGAATCTGATTAGCACACCTAATATTTATGATACTCCCTTGTTTCTCGTACCCCGTGTCATGAGTGTCGTGTTTGTTTTGTTTGTGAGCTATCTCTTTGTCACAGATAGTTTATGCTGCCATACCAAGACCTTTGTGGAGGTCCTGGTTGTTAATCACTTAACGCTCTGCGTCTGACACGTTCACATCTGCGGAGGCTTCGTCTGCTTCACGAGAGGCCTCGTCTGCCTTACGAGAGACCTCTCCTACCTCATGACACTATTCGTAATTTTGGATATAACCTACCTACTCATAAATCCGTACTTTCTATTTCTATTTCTTGTCATAAGCCACAATCGTCTATAAGGTTCTTCTCTGATCGAGTCCTCTCACAGATGTCTCTTCCACACTCTGAAAACAAGCGATGGTCCTGTTTATTTCGCTGCCTCGAAAATTTAGTCATCATTCTGGGACACAGTACGACCGAAATCGCTGAAGTATTTACGTGAAGAAAAACCTTGAAGGCGAGGACTTTATTTAGTAAGCTTAGAGAGAGAGAGAGAGAGAGAGAGAGAGAGAGAGAGAGAGAGAGAGAGAGAGAGAGAGAGAGAGAGAGAGAGAGAGAGAAAATATATATATATATATATATAGAGAGAGAGAGAGAGAGAGAGAGAGAGAGAGAGAGAGAGAGAGAGAGAGAGAGAGAGAGAGAGAGAGAGATGAATTGTAGATACTGACAAGAACAATGTTGGCCAGACAAAACACATTTAGATCCAATCAAAGTCGACGAACAAAACTTCATACACACAAACGGGAGAACCAAGCGACAGATTCGAGAATAACAACAGGACTCCACCCTCAAAGAAGAGAAAGGCATGAGAGAGAACACAGAGGACTAATGGTGTCGTCTCCATCCTCCTTAAACGTGATAAAGGGCGGGAAAAACACACCACGCTGAGAGAGAAAGTCCGGAGACTCAGTGAAACGAAAGATCGATGAGAAGATCCTAAGTCAATCTAACTTCCATTAAGCGTCACTGGGACTCGGCTCCTGCTTCGCCCGCCCTGCTGGGGACCGCCTGGCCAATTTGTGCACGGAAAGTTAGCCATGTCCGCTCTTCGTTCCTTCTTTCCTGCACCTTCCTCTCTCGTGCCTCGTGTGCTGACGAGCTGTGGGCGCTGCAGAGCATGTCAGGCTGAAGACCAAAGAAACAAGGTGCTCTACAAAACCAAGGAAAGTTAGAAAAGAAAATAGCTTAATCTGACTTTACTTCATCTAGCTTATACTTAATCTAACATAAGCTGATGGAAAGTATAGATGACAAGATAAGGATGAGACAAGATGCTAGAAGAGACAAAAGAAGTAAAGTTGAATGCTAATACTGATAAATACTGACCTAGATAGATGCTAGTACACACACACACACACACACACACACACACACACACACACACACACACACACACACACACACACACACACACACAGAGAGAGAGAGAGAGAGAGAGAGAGAGAGAGAGAGAGAGAGAGAGAGAGAGAGAGAGAGAGAGAGAGAGAGAGAGAGAGAGAGAGAGAGAGAGAGAGAGAGAGAGAGAGAGAGAGAGAGAGAGAGAGAGAGAGAGAGAGAGAGAGAGAGAGAGAGAGAGAGAGAGCAAAGAAAAGGAAAGGCAAAAACTTGATCCACACTCGACTGCTCACTTTTGAAACACTTTTTATAACCGCGGTGGCGTTTGCGTTTCCGTGTCACAATATCTTTTCGTTGCGTGTGTCTTGTCGTGTTGTCTGAGGCCCGGAGCGTGACAGGCGAGGCGTGTCTCTCCCTTCAACACAGAAAAAAGGTTCAGTTTTACATCTCTGTCAAAAGTGTCTAGAACTGGACTGCATTCCCTCTGTCGGTCTCTCTCTCTCTCTCTCTCTCTCTCTCTCTCTCTCTCTCTCTCTCTCTCTCTCTCTCTCTCTCTCTCTCTCTCTCTCTCTCTCTCTCTCTCTCTCTATTCTTTTCCAATTCTTCTTTTCTTTTCTTTTCGTTCTTTTTTCTTAAACTCGCACGTTCACCCCAAATTTTCCTGTTACTTTGTTTTACCTCTTTCTTTCTTTCTTTCTTTCTATCGAGTTCTTTCTCTTTCGTTCTCTCGTTTTGTTCTTTTCGTCTTCCTTTTCTTTTCCTTTCTATTTTATCTTTTCGTTCCGTTACCATTCTTGTCTGTCAGTCCGCCTTTTGTCCTACCGTCTGTATATAACGTGTCAGGCATCCGCTTACTCCATCGACAGAGCCAGTAGCCACAGTAAGCAGTCGGAATAGGAATGAAGCAGGCAGCGGCAGTAGATCCCCACATGAGTACTGGTGATGTAAGCATAAATCTAATTCCAGAGCATTTCACTGAGCGGGGACTCGGAGCTTGATTTATTTTAGCGTGTCAGTAAATGGGTGGAGGACGAGAGATGGATGTGTGTGTGTGTGTGTGTGTGTGTGTGTGTGTGTGTGTGTGTGTGTGTGTGTGTGTGTGTGTGTGTATTGATGGTCATGTGTTTGCGTGCGTTATTGCCAACTAAGTGTGGTTAATGTGCCCATTTCTCAACCATTTTGCGTGTCTGTACGTACCCTAATCCCCCTTTCTCTCTCTCTCTCTCTCTCTCTCTCTCTCTCTCTCTCTCTCTCTCTCTCTCTCTCTCTCTCTCTCTCTCTCTCTCTCTCTCTCTCTCTCTCTGATATCAATAACAACACGATTGAGAAAGGGTAACACTGTCCCCGTATAACCACCACGGCGAGTGCTTAGAGGAAGAAAAGGAGAAAAAGAAAAGGAGTAAAAGATGGAGAAAATGAAAGAGAAAGTGAAATATGGACCACCACCACCACCACCACCACTACCACCACCACCACCACCACCACCACCACCAGGAATATGAAGAGACAGAGACACAAAGAGGAAAAATAGAACGAAGGTAGTGTAAAGGATCTTCTACTAACTCCACCACCAGGGATATGTACAGACTAAGAAACAAAAAAGGACGAAAGTTGTGTAGAGGATGAGCGAAAGAAAGCGATATTGAATGATACTGCCGTGTCTTCTACCACCACCATCACCACCACCACCAGGCCTCCAGTACTCCTGTCCCTTGCTCGCCTCACAGTCCACACCTTATCTCAATTACCACTTCAGTGTCCAGCCAGTGCAATTCAAATCCCCTAACTCCCATGAATGTGGAAACTGATGTCACTAAAGGAAGTCGAAGTATATGAACATAAAACTGGACAGGAAAACGGCGCTGTTTTGTGTGGAGGTGGAACTTCTCTCAATTTTCTTCAATGGTGACTCTCTTTTTGTCTGGTAAACTTCGATGCATGTGAAGGAAACTCCCGCTCATTACACTGAACTCTGGGGAAAAGAAGCCTCGGTCATTACCTATCTAAAGCTCGGTACCAGTGCCGCGCCTCCCCGAGTGTCTCTGGCGGTGGAGAGGAGGCAGGCAGATAGACAGACGTTAGTAGGTGTGGCACTGGGCGGGATGATAGCAGCAATGGGGATTTTGGCGTTACTCGTGGATATGTTGGTTGTCGTGGTAAGGGTGGTCGTGGCAGGGGTAGTCGTGGCTGGAATAGTCGTGGTGGTGGTGATCAGGGCGGACGGTGCGGCGGTGCTGGCGGTATAGACGCAGGAAATGAACACGCTGAAATGTATTGCTCATATTCTCCAACATTTACATTTCCCTGTGATGTTGAGTCTCAGGTGATGAGCAGCATTTCAGTTTCAAACGTAAAATATTAACAAATACATATGAAAGTACTTTACTTAGTACTCTACTGAATAAATATATATTATTCCCCATATGTTTTTGCCATTAAAAGCAAAACAGGATTCTTTTAAAAGGTATTTTTATGAAAGCCTTACAATGAAACCGAATTTACATGTATTTCCTGTTATACGCAGTTTCAAATTCTACGACATAAAAAATGTTTTAAAGCTTACGGATAAAAGAAATTCTTCACTGAATTTTAGCAAGCGATTTTTCCTTCCATCGAGGCGAGTGGTGGTGTGTGCTTTTTGTCCCCGAAAAAAGAAAGCTGAACTGTGAGCGTGTACATGTGGGTGGAGACGCGAGAAAGGGTGTGGTGGTGCTAATGTGACGGTCTGGCCAACTATTAATTAACCCCATAGTGATTATGACACCTACCTCTCAGACGCACCATATTCTTTCAAGACTATCCTTCAAATACAAAACATTATTCTATTTTTTTTTCTGCGGTTGACCAACACTTGACTATTTCCTTGGTGATCAAGACGCGTTTGGAACTTTTCAAGACAATTATTTTCTCTCAACTAAGCCTTACTAAGCCATGTAAAGTCAAAAGATCTTCTCTTCATTAACTTTCCTTTAACTGGCTGTCTTCAAGCTTAACATGCGCCGCTGTCTAGAATATCTTCCAATCTTTACTGTTATTTTCATGGTCACTACTCCTCTGAACTTGCTAACTGCATGCCTCCCACACTTCCGCAGCATCGATACACAAGACTCCCTATTCATTCTTATCCTTAATTTACTTCCTTACACGTTTGGACTGATACAATAACCATGAGGTAGATTGATTAATACATAGATAGCTAAATAAATAGATATATAAACACATAGGTGTGTAGATAAATAGACAGGAAGAAAGAGAAGCAGATTGACAGACAGACAGACATATAGATAGATAGATAGATAGATAGACAGGTTAACAAATAAACTAACAGATAAATGGTTAAATAGATAAACATGAAACAGGAATATAGTGGTTGATAAATACATAGAAATTTCTACAAAAATGGTAGGGAAAAAAAAAAAAACGAAAAGGCTATCAGAATCATTCCAACTATTCCCTGAGTGGCTATTAAAGAGAAGACCAGACAAAGCACACCACCACCAGTTACACCAACACTTGTTCCGGCTCCCTTGCTCGGCACACCACCACTTGCCTGCCTGCTTGCCTGCCTGCCCTCCACCACCACCACCACCACCACCACCACCACAACCCACCGGCGAGGGAACGTTCGCCTCTTTAAAAGTTGTACAGAGAGTGGGAGAAAATTCACGGCATCTGCTTTGTTTCCCTCGAACTCATTAAGGAGCAGCACTTGGCGGGCTTTCTCCCTCATTTATTTTGCATTACCTGAACTGCCTTTGTCGAAGCAAATATTAAGGAATTTTTTTTTTGTGTGTGTGTTCCTTTAGTTTTTACAAGTACGAGGGAGGGAAACGCAAGATTATATTAGCCTTTGTTGATGTTAAGTATTACTCTGTCTGACTGACCTTTACTTTTTTCTTGGTTACTAGTGGTGTTATTTTTTCTTATTGTTATTATGTTTATGATTACTGTTATTGTTATTATTATTATTATTATTATTATTATTACTATTATTATTATTATTATTATTATTATTATTTTTATTATTATATTATTTAGGAAAGGTACATTAAGATAAGCCACATTTATATATTTTCCTCTCTTTTCATATTTCAATTCACGTTTATAAGATTAAAGATAAATAACAAAATTAAGGTTGATTCAAAAACATAATAAGAACAACACTGGTTCTGTCCAAGTAATGAGAGAGGAAATTAATGCATATTACTTTTCTTCCCCTAAACGATATGAGAATGCAGAAAGAAAACATCCTTGATATCTTAACCATTGTTGAAAGAAATAATAGAGTAAACCCAAGCGAAATTGCTCTGCCGAAGTAAGTGATAAAGAAAATGAATGCATATTAGTTTCTTCCCTTAACGATACAAGAATGCAGGAAACAAAAAATATCTTCACCATTATCGAAGCAAATAATAAAGTTAAAAAAGAAAAGAAGGCAGCAAAATTTTTCTATTTACTCTACGGTCCCGCTTTTAACATAATTCTAAAGTATATGAATAGATTAAAATGAAATAATAAACAAAAACGAAGAGAAAAAACAGGTCAGAGGGAAAGCCAAATTTAGCTTCGGTTCAGAATGACTCAGATGGAGCAGCAGATGTCATCACAATGTCACAAGATGAAGTGGATCGGTGGATAGGGCCGCCACACTATACAAGGCCTCACTGCACCAATCTCTAGTATTCTCAACCTGTGGCGGCGTGTTTGATCAGCTGAGCCCTTTGTCCCAGCGCAGTGGTGGGCGAGTAATTAAGCCTTTGACTAGTAAGGTTTCTTCGCAGCTTAATGAAAGGATCTTGTGTGGATTTATATTACAATTTTAAAAGATACCATTCTGAGTGTACCAAATTTTGAGTTTACAGATTGAGATGCCATTTTGGAAGATACATTCAAAACAATGGAGTTATTCGAATATTCATTAAAGTGTATTAGTAACTGGTGGACTGAATGACTGGCTGGTGGGTGATGGATGAAACCCACAATAAAGAAATGTTTCAATATAAGGTAAAGTTTATCAGTGGATGGTTAACTGAGTGACTGACTGACTGACTGGTGGGTGATAAATAATAATAACCAGAGAAAAGAAAGTGATAGAATCTTGAATAAAGTATAGCAGTGTGTATCTGGTTGACTGGCTGATTGATGGGTTATACATAAAAAGTAATAGTAAAGGAAGTGTTGGAATTCTGAGTGAAATTTATGCATGGATGCTTGACTGACTGGTGGGTGACAGATGACCAGCTGGTGGGATGGCAGCTGCCTGTAGGGTGATGGATACGTGGCTGGCAGGTACCGGGCTGACAACTCTGGTATGTAGCTAAAATATATAAAACAGCAGCCTCTTGAGCAAGTTTACATTTGCTTATCAATGATTGAATGTGACAGTACTGAGTGCCGAGTACGTTCACCAATACCAGGGAATCAACAAGTAACACGGTAATATATTTAATGTTCTTGTATTTTCTCAACTTCAGTTTTGTATTCGGAGACAGAGTATAATGAAGTCTTCGTCATATAATTAGAGAGTATAATGAAGTCCTCGTCATATTAGAGATGTTTTGAAGTAATGTAGAACGATGCTGGAAAAATATGAGTAAAAGGGATATTGCAGAGCTAAGCCACACGAGTCAACGCTGGACAGTTATGACGTACTCTGTGACTAGCAGACATGTTCTCGCTCATGTATTGGAGTTAGAAAAAAATAATAGATAAAGCAAATGTTTATTTTTTTTACACTATTCTGTCCAACTATCTAATGCAAGAGTTAACCAGTACTCGCAATCATTCATACCTTTCACTGGTAAACTCTGGAACTCCCTATCTGCTTCAGTATTTCCACCTTTCTACGACTTGTCTTCTTTTAAGAGGAAGATATCAAGACATTTACTTCCTAATTTTGGCTAAGGCTTTACTTTCCTCTAGAGAACCAGCACCCAAGTGGGCCTTTTATTCTATTTTATTTTTTTCCCTTGGCTGACCCTCTCTCCTACATAAAAAGCAATTGAAACATCAGAGAAAAAAATCCCACCATCACCATATCTACCAATGTAAAACTATTCACACATGCAGGAAAAGAAAAAAAAAGAATATGGAAAGAAGATAGAATAATTCCCAAACACTCCACGGGAATTTACTAAAGCAGACAATGATTTCCCTGAAGTACGCGTGTTGCCTTGATTGCAGGTGCATGATTAATTAATACCCGTCAGTACACGTGGCTGAAACGCACCACTTCACTTTTATTATCGCAATACGGAGTCTGGATATTGCGAGTCATTTAGCCCTATAGTCCCCATTAATATCCATTTTTTAGCTGCGGGAATTACGAAATATTTCAATACTCGTACATTCATAGTTGCCGCCTTGCACTGCTGAGAGAAATGCCACTGTGCAAGTACCGGGTGAGGAAGAATGCAGCAACTGAGGCATGAATGACAGAGCGAGTGAGAGAAGGATAGAGAGAGCGAGGGATGAAGGAAAGAGTGAATAAGGGATGACTGATGGAGTGAGGGAAGGATAGATCGAGTTATGGATGAAGGATAGAACAAATGAGTGAGTGAAGAATAAAGAACAGAACAAGTGAATGAGTGATGGTAAATGAGAGAGCGAGTGAAGTTAAGGACAGAGGGAGTGAGGTTGAGGGCACGAGGGAAGGAGTGGCCAGCGCTGAGGGATCGGGGCAAACAGTCACAGACAACGCAGCTTCTCTAAATGATTACAGGGATTTGTGATGCAGTAGAGATGAAACATGAATGAATTATTTGATTGATGGAGGAAATTGGTCAGTCTGGTTAGAATCTCTCTCTCTCTCTCTCTCTCTCTCTCTCTCTCTCTCTCTCTCTCTCTCTCTCTCTCTCTCTCTCTCTCTCTCTCTCTCTCTCTCTCTCTCTCTCTCTCTCTCTCTCTCTCTCTCTCTCTCTCTCTCTCTCTCTCTCTCTCTCTCTCTCTCTCTCTCTCTCTCTCTCTCTCTCTCTCTCTCTCTCTCTCTCTCTCTCTCTCTCTCTCTCTCTCCTGGCTACCTTATTTACGTGAAATAAAATCTTGAATAATATTTAATGCATGCTAGACTTATTAATTACATCGATGTTGAAATACGTATTGTAGTTCACATTATCAGATAAAGCTTTTCACTTTCACTCACACCCCGCAACTAATATAACTCTTACGAATTTCCGAGTAAGTGGTGCATTTATATACCCGACAAGATTTTTTCTCTCCCCCTTTCCTTCTTTTTATGGAATGCTTTGTTGAATAATACAAAGGATGTGGTAGAATCGTTTCAAAAGAAGTCACTTTTATACTTTTTTTCTGTAACTTGCAAACCAAAATACAGTAATGAGAAGCCAGACAACTCAGCCGCCAGGGAATTATTATTCTGATAATATTTGACCAACATTTTTTTTTTTAGGGGGCGGAAATTACATGTTGAATACTAGAAGCTTGAGTCAGTACACTGGGACAATTATTTCCGTGATAGTCGATTTTACATTTTTTCTCTTTCCAACACGGTAATTAGAAGCTAGAATAACTGAGCAGGTAGGAAATTATGATTCTAATAAGGAAAAATGTCATGACTATTGTTGATGATTTCTAAGCCGCTAACACTGACGACATTCAGCGACAAGACCATACACACTTTTATAGGGAACACCAGGTACCTTGCAGAGGACCAAGGCGTGGGACCCAAATTAATTAAATGTAAGGGAAGAGAGGGGAGGCGGCGAGATGAATAATTAGAAGTCCTTATAAAGGTGTATGGTCCATTTTTTTTCCCCATTTGTTTTCACTTCTCTTCTCAACCAATAATAGCGACGAGCATTAGGGAACATCTAGACAAACACAGCTTATTAGTTTCTCAGCATGGATTTACAAAGGGAAAGTCTTGCCTTACAGCCTTGTTGAGTTTTTATAGTATAGTTTAATGGGTGGCAGATAATGGTGATAGATAAGACATCCTATACCTAGATTTTACTAAAGAGTTTGATATGGTGCCACATCAGAAGCTCTTGAGAAAGGTCAGGGGGGACGGGAGAGAGGGAAATATATTCAGCTGAATAAGGTCGTTGCTAGGCGATAGGGAAGAGTTGTAATAAACTGCTTTAATTCCATGTGTTGTCAAGTAATTGAGGGGTGCCACAGGAATGAATTTGAGGCCTATTTTAAATATATATATATATATATATATATATATATATATATATATATATATATATATATATATATATATATATATATATATATATATATATATATATATATATATATATATATATATATATATATATATATATATATATATATATATATAGACTGAGGTAGGTAGAATAAATCCACACAATAGGTAAACAATAAACTTCAAGGTCGTATTAGGTTCAGAATATGAAAAAAAAAAAAAAATTAGGAGTTAGTGTTAACACCGATTCTAGTCTAATAAAACAATGCACAGAGGCGAGAAATAAGGCAAGTGTGGAATTAAGTTGAATTTTTAAGAGTGTTAAAAACAGAAGTCTCGAAGTAATGTTAAGTTCTATTTAGTGCTGGTCAGATCGCATCTTGAGTAGATTATACTGTTCAGTTCTGGTCCCCCACATTATAGGATGAATGTAAGTCTATTAGAAACATGCAAAGCAGAATGACTAAAAGGATACAAGGGGTGAAGGATATTCCCTACGAAGCGAGATTAAACCTGGTAAAATTGCTCTCCTTATAGAGACCTTATAGAACTTTTTGAATGATATAGTAGTTATAACAAAGGGAAAATAAACAAATTTCTTTAGATGAAGAGCCAGGATGGAACCAGAAATAATGGGTTTTGCCTTGGGAAATCTATGTTTAAGAAAGAAATAGGAAAGAAATATATATATCTTTAATAGAATAGTTGATGAATGGAACGGACTCAATAATGAGGATGTTATTGATAAGTCAATAGGGAGCTTTAAAGGAAGATTGAACAATTTTATTGATTGGATTGATGTGTAAATACAGCGACTACTATGTGTAGACTGATGATCTCTGCAACTTCCCTCATTTTCTTACGTTCTTATGTTTTCTAACGGTCGGGAAACATTGATGCAGCCGTCACTACAATATCCTTATAGCACTAACAAACTTGTATTATCAATAGATTGGCGAACTTGATATTGAGGGAAAGGTTTTTCACAGTGGGAGTGAGTGTGGTAGATTACTGAGAAGGAAACATTATTATTTTTTTTTTTTATGTTACAACCTATAGCGCCTGCAGGCACACTTGAGTGTATGGAAAGCGCTGTTCAGCTTCTGGCCATTAGTGGCGCAGGCAATTTTATTCTTAGAGGTACCCATATTAGGGCTCATATCACCACCGAAGCGCATCTTCGGTGTAATCACCTAGAACCTGGGTATCTTGGTGACATGTAGGTAACTTTAAGCCACTCGACAAATGCCATAGTTTCAAAGCGGTATGTGGTGGGATTCGAAACTACTCGTGGACGTCTGCCCGATCCCACGCTCACCATCTTATCCACAAAGCCACGAAGCCGTCATTATGATATCCTTATGACACTAACAAACTTGTATTATCAATCTACATATCACTCTTATCAAGATTTTTTTCAGTCAAGTACTGGCTCTGACGTATATAGTTTTTTCTAACGTAACTGTAATGTGTAGGAAGGTCAAAAAACCAGCTGCCCTTCACGTGGCTGTATAAAAAGTGAGAGAGAAAAAAAAAGAATATTACTTAGATATATACACCTAATACTCTTATCAATTTTTTTTCTCCAATTACTGAGAGTGGCCTTTAGTTTTGTAACTGTATTAACAACATTGTTCCTCTCTTAGCTTGTACGTGTGTTTGTATTTCATCTCATGTATGGAGCTCGTAATTGCGATATTCTTCCCTCATGTTAATGTTTTTGGTATATACTGTGTGTGTTTGTAGCTTCTTTTATTTACTGAGTTATAACTTTATTGTGATATTTGTAAGTGACGACCAAGTTTATCTATTTTTATTGTTTAGTGTGTCCGCGGGTCTTCTTTATCATGTACCGTTTGTTTTTAAGTTCAATGAAGCCTGAATTAAAACACAAGAAATGCTGTAGTTTGTTTTAACGAGTACTTCCTGAGTTATAACTTTATTGTGATAATTTGTAAGTAACGACGTTTATCTATTTTCATTGTTTAGTGTGTCTGAAGGTTTTTTTTTATCTTATACCTTTTGTTTTTATCTTCAATTAAGCCTAAAATAAAATCACAAGAAACATTGCAAAAGAAGAAAGACTCATTAAGAACTCTGATATAGTATCTTGTATTTTCACTTTTTTGAGATACAGTAACAACTCCAAGCGTTCGTGTCTCTGTATTCGATTCCTTATCCCTTGTAATATCAGGATTCGATTTCTCATCTCTTGTAATGTCAGGATTCGATTCCGCGTCCCTTGTAATGTCAGAGTAAATACGTAATGTGCCGCTGATGAAATGGTATATAATTCATGTTCATTCACCTAATGTTTATATTGATTGGTTCTTATCCTCCTCATGGCGGCACGCTGATTTCAGTCGTGACTTTAATTAAATGCTACTTCCTGACCTCCTGTATGTTTTCTCACGGGTCAGACTTACTTTTCTTTAAAAATATGAATATGAAGCGTTTCTACAGTAATTTTTTTAAGGAAGCGCCAATGTAGTAGTTTCTTTTTCCACTTCCTTAATCGATGGACAAATCACGCTTTCTCAGACACAAGTACGGAGAAGTAGTCAATATTTTAGAATCTATTCGTCTCAATTTTGCACCTTTTAGTACTTTTATTTTCTTATCGTGTAGTTTTCGGTCAGTCTTTTCCACCTCTTGTAATTTGGGTCAAGATTCCTCAAACAATGAAAAAGATACAGAACGTTTTCCAGACTTTGTTCATCTCAACCAGCGCTCCTCTCCGGCGCCAGATCCTCCCGAGTATGAAATATTTACAAGAAAGTCTTTTGGTGAGGCCGAGCGAGTGTAAGAGAGAGAGAGAGAGAGAGAGAGAGAGAGAGAGAGAGAGAGAGAGAGAGAGAGAGGTGAGGAGAGGGGGGTTGCACTTCACACAGAGCACCCACGATGACCTCTGTGTAGCCGAGGTAGTGGAGGAAAATTCATTGCCTGAAGGAAAAGAGGTAAGGACGAACGAGATGAAGGAGAGAGAGAGAAAGAAAGAGAAAGAGGGAGAGAAAAAAAGGGAGCCAGCAAAGGAAACGTTGAGAAAGGGAATGGTTAAGAAAGTGGGAGCGCGTGTGAAGGAGGGGCAAGGTTCAAAGGAGAAGCTGAGAGAGCTGGAGGTCACTGGAGAGCTATGAAGGAGCCACTCCGTTCAGGCTGGAGTAATACATTTGGCGGGAAATAACCGGGGAGGGCCAAGGACTGGATGGGGAAGGCCAGGGGCGACTGTGACGGAGGGGAGAGGAGGGTGGAAGAGAGATCGAGGAAGGAAAACTATGACAGCAGGAGAATGGGATAGATGGAAGAGGGAGGAAGCAGGATAGATGGAAGAGGGAGGAAGCGGTGGAAGGGTGCGGGGAGGGCGTGGACATAAAGCTAGCCTGGCAATGGTGTCCGTGCGAAGATAAGAAAGGCAGAAAATAGAGCCGTGAAGGGAAGGGAAGAAAGGAGAGAAGGGGAAGCGAAGTGGTGCTAGCGAGGAAGGAGAGGGGCGACCAAGGCCACTGTGATTTAAGGCGCCTCGTAAAAAAAGAAATATAATCCAGGAAGACACATGAGCTGGAACGAGGGTCAATTTCTGTGATCGGCGAGTCATCAAAGGCAGGCTGGGCGCGATGAGGCGGCGCGACCCGGCTGGCGGCCCCAATACTTAGAAGGCGACGCGCAGTGTTGTGTTGCGTAACGAAGAAATGTCTCGTGGCAGCGTTTGTTGACCCGTTCAGTGCTTGACTCAATCACGTCTTGTAAGTGGCGGAAGAGGAGAAACAAAGCAAGGATGAAGCCAAGTTCGTTGTAATATTTGACATTATCTATCCTGTGTGTCATGTTATTGCTCACTGCTACTGTCTGACACAATGGCAGCTTCATATTTGACAACGGTGTTTAAAAGTGTTTGATTTACCTAGTCTCTCTCTCTCTCTCTCTCTCTCTCTCTCTCTCTCTCTCTCTCTCTCTCTCTCTCTCTCTCTCTCTCTCTCTCTCTCTCTCTCTCTCTCTCTCTCTCTCTCTCTCTCTCTCTCTCTCTCTCTCTCTCTCTCTCTCTCTCTCTCTCTCTCTCTCTCATTACTTACTAGCTAGTGTCTTTATACAACAAAGTTGTGTACATTTAAGAAATCGTAGTAATTATACATCTAATATTTTTATGCTATTTATTGGGCTTTCCATGATTTTATATGAGTGTAATGTTATATATATATATATATATATATATATATATATATATATATATATATATATATATATATATATATATATCGCTTCGTTAGAAAGGAATAATCAAGAGAACCCGACTGTGTACCTGTGTGACGAGAGAGAGAGAGAGAGAGAGAGAGAGAGAGAGAGAGAGAGAGAGAGAGAGAGAGAGAGAGAGAGAGAAGAGAGAGAAATCAAACACTTTTAAACACTGTTGTCAAATATGAAGCAGCCATTGTGTCAGACAGTAGCAGTGAGCAATAACACGACACACAGGATAAATAAAGTCAAATATTACAACGAACTTGGCTTCCCTGAAGGGTAAAGGGACGTACTAAGGCGCTGTGGGGTGTCTGTAATGCATCATCTCCACATCATCTCCGGTGTGGGACTAGCACTGCTACTCTCGACCACAGGACAATTGTGCAGCTTCAGTGGCGCGGCAAAGAAGCTACACTGGGGACAGCTGATATGAAGAGGCAAGGGAAAAGAAAGTAAAGAAATATGTATAAAATGTGGCCAAGTTATATTAGATATACCTCACATAACTTAACCCAACCTAACTTAGCCTTACATAACCTGGTATTGAGTTGATATAGAAATAGAGAAAAAGTGCATAGGCATTAGTTATTAATTGAAAAAAAAAAACTGTGGTGAAATGATAAAGAAAACTGATTGGTGAAATAATAAGAAAATAAAAATTGTGTACGAAAAATCAGGAATATTGTGAAAGGTGATATAACACAAGGTAGGTAAAAGGTGAACCGACAACAAAAAAGATACATAAATGAATATAAACAGATACACCGTCGATAAATGACAAAAAAAGAATGAAAAAAAGCCACACAAAAGACACACATGTAATATACAAAAAAAAAAAAAATGCAGATACAAAGTGGACAAGAGATGAAAAGAAAGGTAGGTAGCAGGTAATATAGAGAGATATACTAAAGGTAGGCACATTGTAGGCAGATGATAAAAAGAATACTAAGAACACACTGGGCAGGTGATTGAAAGAAAACTACAAAGGATCACAAGAAAGCCTTCTGCGAAAATGTTGCAAAGGAATGTGACTTTAGGAATTCTAGTGAGGAGGAAGAAGAAGGACTCAGTCTGAGATGAGAAGAATGAATGAACTGGCAAAAGCAAGACTGAGAAGTTGAGACTGAGGATGAGGAGGAGGAGGAGGAGGAGAAGAAAAAAGAAAAAGAAGAAGAGAAGTGAATACAAGTCTTGAAATGTGAAAGAGGAGGTGGAAGAAAGTATGGTGCACCCCCATTGCCAGAAAAAAAAAAAAAAAAAGATGGAGGTAAGGATGGAAGAATCGGTGAAGCGTGCAGTAAGATGAAGGGAGAGAAGAGAAGAGAGAGCGAATCCATGGAAGGAAGCTAAAGAATTGAGGCGAAAAGTTATATACTGGGAAGATAAGAAAAAATATCTTTATATTACGACGGGTGAGAAGAAAATGTCAAAGATAAGCGAGAGAGGAAAATAAAAGGAGGAAGATGAGAAGGGATTCGAGAGGAAGGGGAAGCGCAGAGAAGAAAGGAGTGAAGAGGGAAATATACGTACGTTCTGAAAGAGAGGAAGAAGTGAAACAAGGAAGGGAAAATTGAAAGCGACATCAGGAACTCCACATCAAAAGTAAAATAATAGAAAAATGATTTTGGTCAGATAAATAAAGAAAAGAGACAAACAGAAGAAAAAGTCACAGGAAACACCAGATGAAAATACCTAGAAAGACGAAGGCAGGAAAAAAAACCAGGAAATAGAAAAAAAAGTAGAAAAAATAAAGACATTTTAACAGTAACGGAAAATGAAGACGAAGTAGAAACAGACAGTGGAATAGAAAATGATGGACGAGAAAGAAAAAAGGAAAAAAGTGAGCAATTTATGAAAAGGTGGAGCTGAAAAAGGATAAACAAAGATCGACTGGTTGATTTATAGAGGAGTGAAACTAAATATTGCGAGAAAAACGTGGTATGGGATCAGAGGAAACGAACTGAGAGGGAGGGAAAGTTTAAGTCTTCTCCCACTCATACACACACGCAGTATTGAATATAAATATGTGAAAAACAAATATAAAGTTATGTTATTCAATACTCAGTACAAATGAGAATGAAACCAGTATATTTAGTAATAAAGTTGATTTCTGTTATGCGTGTAATATAAGTAAAATGTTCATAGAGTAAAGTATTCATAGAAATATTGTTTGCATTATGTTTCTTTTTTTTTTTTTTATGTTGTGGCCTATAGCGCCTGTAGGCATACTTGAAGAGTTTATGTGGGAAGCGCTGTTAAGTTTCCGCCCATTAGTGGCGCAGGCAAATATTAGGGCCCATATCACCTCCCAAGCGCATCTTTTGTGTAACCACCTAGAACCTAGACACCGCGAACTACACACACACACACATACACACACACAACATTAAAATAAATAATCTAGACTCCTTGACACACACACACACACACACACACACACACACACACACACACACACACACACACACACACACACACACACACACACACACATTCCTATCGACAATTTCACCTTTCATGCCAAAGTGACCGTTGCAGTATATAGTGTCCCCCCTCCACCTTTGACGCCCGTGGCTGATGGACCGAAATAGGACTCAGTATTAATAGTCCCCGGCCAGCGGCGGCGACCACCGATCTAGTGTGTATGGGAGGGATTCGCAGTTTGACAGGATAGGGAGCTGGTGTTACTGTCCGTCTTCTCCACAACTGTACCTGCGTGGATTGATAAACACAAACAGGTACACATTTACAGACACTCTTACACACACAGACACACAAACACAGCTCCTTAGTCCTTTCTATACACAGCTGCTAGATCACATAATGACTTGCTTTACTCCATCCAGTATTACTCCCACGCATCATCACTCCCTTCCTGCTTCCACACACACACTCATACACGTCAACACTCATTCCTTCCTACATTCGAAGCTGCGACACATTTAACTCGCCTTTCCTGAGTTAGTAATTCTTCTCTGCAACGTATTCACACTCCTTTCTCCTTCCACATACACAAACTCCCCATCCCACACACATACCATCCCTTTATACACTCACACATGGCGTCACATTCGGCACCAGCCTTGCGTTACCTCATACTCATCCAGCATTACTTCCCTGCAACATACGCGACGAACTTTTCACTTCCACGAAACGAACGCTTGTACAGCCTCGCATTTAACGGCAAGCGCTATCCCGGCACTACTAGAAACCAATGTTTTCCATGCGGCGGAATGGAATCACGGCTTGTTTATTGGGTTGTAAATCGTTGCTACGACGGGTGAAAAGCTCCCGGCGTGGGGGAACACAAAGCGAGATGCGGAGGGTGAGGGGAGTGAGGGATAGTGAGGAGAGGGTAGGGAGGGTGGGGAGGGAGAGGAAAAGGTTGTGAGGGGAGGGAGTGTTAAACGTTTAGAGCTGTAATACTCATTAAGAGATTCACCATGTAACACTATCAGGTCTCTCTCTCTCTCTCTCTCTCTCTCTCTCTCTCTCTCTCTCTCTCTCTCTCTCTCTCTCTCTCTCTCTCTCTCTCTCTCTCTCTCTCTCTCATTCTTTCCAAATTCAGTACTTTCTCCTCCATTGCTTTTAATTTTCTCAACATCTTTCTTTCCTTTCCTTCTTCCTTCCTTGCATCTTCCATTTCTTTTATTTCTAACTTATTTTTGTTACTTTTATAAATACCATCTCAAACATTCTATAACAATTGAACTGACTTTCACTATCACCAGCACCTTCACAATTATCACCATTACCACAGCCACCCAAACTCACCACTACAACCAACAAAGTATCCTCACATTCATCACCATTACCACCAAAGTGTCATTGTCACCGTCATTCGTAACACTCATAGTTATCACCACTCAACACCATAAGTCACCACTCCTCCCATGGTGTACTTCAAATAATAAAGAATTTTGGTTATGTCACCCTTACTATATGCCCGTAAACAATCATCACTACCATCTCAAACCGTTCACCATTCAGCCACTCAGCGATTAAAAAAGAAAATAATAATAATGATATATACCGCTTAAATTATCCTTACGAATGAATTAAAAAAGCGCAGCTAAAATGATTCCCCACATGATGTATATCCAAACCATTATAGGTAACAGAGGTGCAAGTATCCCTGATTGATGAGGGAGGTATAAACCAGCGCTGCGACACGCGGGGCTCCCTCCTGGACTAGATATTTAATGTCTCAGATTGGACTTGGGACGGGGACGATAAAGGCTGATATAATTGAACAGCTCTTTCCACGAAGATCCTTGTCGTGTACAATATTGACAAATATGTTCTGAGACTCTTGGGATTGGAGTGAATGTTCCTCACATTGTGCATTGAATGGGAAATATCTAATCTTACAAACCCTGATAAGAGTACATTCCCTAACGCTGCACCACACATCACTACGTCACGTGCTGCTCACACGACCAACACACACATATCCTGAGACTCGTGTTGAGGTGATTCTTCCTTACAGATCACGGACTGAAGGGTAATAAAGAGTGAAGGCTGATAGGAGCACATTCTTAACGCTGCACCACACGTATCACGCGCTGCTCGGAATACGGACGCAGACAGAAACAGTTTAACAATCCTGTAAATAATTAAACCAGACACCTTCGGGCGAGGCATCAGCTCACAACCTATTATAACTTAGCGCGCAGAGGCCCCGCGGCACCAAACTCGGCGCCTTACAACCTTGGAAATAGTAATTGTACTCTAGATCCTGTTTCGGAGAGCCGCCAACGACCTACGTCCCGAGGCACCTGAAAGGGAGAAACAGAATATTTATACAAAACCAGCCACTGCCAAGGTACATTTGTTTGGAGTAGTGATAAGACAAAACAAAACAAAACCTGCCACTGTCGAGGTACAATTGCCTGAAGTAGTGGTATTGTATGCGGGAAAAATGTTAGACAACAATAACCACGCTACTACCTCCGCCGTTCCCAGTTCTGATCTTCACAGAGTTGGTCGGGTATTCTTCTTATGCAGTTCTCAATTCCACTTACGTTCTTGATGCAAAATAGATACTCATTATATCATTCACCATTCGTTCCATGTTTTGATATATTCTTTATATCAGATCCTTTCTTAAAAGACATAAATACATGAAATTCACGAATATGACACCGGTGGCGTAGTGGATAAGGTGGTGAGCGTGGGATCTGGCAGTCGTCCATGCGTAGGTTCGAATCCCACAAAGTACGTCCTTGAAACTTTGCTATTTGTCGAGTGGTTTAAAGTTACCTACAAGTTACCATGATTCCCAGGTTTTAGGTGGTTACACCAAAGATGCGCTTGGGTGGTGATGTGGGCCCTAATATGGGTACCACCTTAAATAAAACTGCCTGCGCTACTAATGGGTGGAAGCTTAACAACGCTTCCAATACTCTTCCAGTTATCTACATGTGATATAAGTCAGGACATAAAAAAAAAAAACAGACGAAACTACAGACACAAGACACTCTTTGACTTTTAATTTACAAAGAAACAGCTTAGCACCGGCCTAGTAACACCACCAGCCAGTGATATATGGCTTGCCTTCACCCTTCATGTATTGCCCCACCACCACACAAATGCTCCAGATCAGCTGTATCCTTATCGGCAACTCCACACCCAAACTTCCCTGACACGTACCTGCTGTGGAAAAGTTACCTGTCAATACTCAGGTGCACCAGACACTCGGAGGGGATCTGAGGTAGCTCGAAATGTGTTTTGAGGATCGGCGGCCTGAGAGCTTAAGGCAGGAGGGCGAGAGAGAGAAGGACGGTGTCTAAAATGTTCAGATTGTGACGTGAGGTTTATGTGTTGGTGGGTAGAGGTAGAGGTGATGGAGGGAATAGGTGGTGGAAAGGAAGGAACTTAACTCAATAAGGGAGGGAAAGAAAAGAACTTAAATGAAAGAGAGAGAGAGAGAGAGAGAGAGAAATTTCCAGAGTGAGAGAGAGAGAGAGAGAGAGAGAGAGAGAGAGAGAGAGAGAGAGAGAGAGAGAGAGAGAGAGAGAGAGAGAGAGAGAGAAAGTGGAAGAAAAGAATTAAGCCGAAGAGGGGAAGGGAGGGAAGGAAAGGAAGACAAGACTCAGTGAAATGTTCCGAGGAAGAAGAGATGATAATGGAAGAAAAAAGAAGGAACAATAGACTTAAGCCATCATCTTGAGAGGAAGAAAAGAAAGTCAAAAGAAAAGACAAAGTAGCAGAGTTTAAATGATTTTGCGTGTTGTTGCCTAGAAGCAATGATTTTTCAAAATGAAATAGGAGCAAAACTCCAATGGTTGTGAAGGATTCTCCAATATCTTAAGCCGGGATCTGTGCGTGGTATTGTTGCGAGACGTGGGAACACTGACCCTGAGGCGGTGCGCGGGCCTCCAGTTTGCGGAAGTTTGAGATCCAGCTTCGCGACACCTCGTCCCCAGGGAAGGAGGTTCGCCAAGGCTTATTCTTTATTGGAAGTCACATGCTGAGAAACGAGTATTCGGTAAGACAGGAGCAGCCTCAGAAAAAAAAAAATAAGAGAACTAATTATTTTTAACCGAAGAACGCAGCCCTTTTAATAATT
>NC_059260.1:7287501-7290001 GCF_017591435.1 Portunus trituberculatus | reverse complement strand
CTCTCTATATCCTCCTCTCACTCTTCCTTCTGTAATATATCAAGTAGAGATTTCTTTGCTCAATTTGTAGTTCCAGGATTCACTCTATTCCTTCACGAAAGGCAGTGTAGGAAAGAAGACGGACTGCTCCTCTGCTTCAAGTCTTGTGTCCATGCCATGAAAATAGAACCATACGAAAACTTGATGATATAAATGACTCCTACATTCAACTTAATTAAAAATCGCATAAATATTGTAAGGAATTATTCACTGCCCAACAAATCAAACTCATACTATAGATAACCGCATTAATAAGTAGTTAATAAGAATTTGTAACCAAAATGAGTCACTTATTGGGGACTAATTTACCGGTTTCTTTACATTTGCATTCCAGTTAAGACTTGGAGAGTAACTTACAGATTGATATTTTTCACCAACTTTTTATGCATCCAACAAGAAGAGAAAATATTTTTGATCTTTGACTAATGACAAGTGAAGATTCTGAGTAATTCAGAAGCCGGACCGGTATTCAGCAGGAGTGACCACCAGGTGACTGGATATCAGTAAATCTACAACAAATGAAAGTAGAAAAAGGTACCTGTCTTTTCGAGCGCAAAATTTCGGTAAATCAGGAAACATTCTGGCTAACTATGATTGGAATGTAATCTTGCAAATACTATCATTAACGTAATATGGAAGACATTCACTTCAAACTTAACACAACTCTTGAATAATCTGCTTCACTAAAAAATGGGCGAGCCAAAATCAACAATGGTTCAACACGGTCATCAAAAACAACCTCTCAGCAAAAAGAGGTGCGTATCCCAAATACAAACTGACCCAAAATGATAATGACAAAGCAGAATATGTTCGATTATGGCATCGTTATAAAAAACACAGCTTTTGTGTTTCCAATTCACATTGGTAATTCTTGTAAAACAAATAACAAGGAATTATTCAGTTATACGAAGCAGAAAAAATGTATTGACCTCTTTATAACTGGTCCGGTTGTCATGAAAAATGGCAAACTCACTTCCCATGAAATTCAAATGACTGAAAATCTAAAAAAGTAGTTTGCATGTATTTTCATTAAAGAAAATAATTTGAACATCTCCCATCCACTGAAAACCAAATAATAATGCATCTTTGAACACGTGTAGTTTCCACGAGAAAAATAGAACGTGATTAATGAAAGAAAAATAAACGAAATACTCGGGCAGAATAAAATTTCTCTGCGAAAGTTAAAGGAGGAAAAGAAACGAACTTGCCAAGCTAATGTTACACTTTTCTTAAAAAAAAGAAGAAAAAAAAAAGCGTAATAAATCTCAATTTCTTAATTACCATCCCCATAAGCCTCACACCAGCAGCATGATAACAGGCTGTGTTAAACCACGCTTTGGAAGGTTTAGGTTCAGAGAAAGAGTGAGGAATGTACGCCTTTATACCAGACAATATCGCCTCCGTTAAGCGCTCAGCACAGAGATGAGTCTCTGATACGGAAGCAGTAGTCATTCCAAGGAAAATTAGCATAATGCCTCGTCAGGTTCGCCCCCAAAAGGTAGAGGGGAAAAACCAGAGGCACCTCCGCTTTGGGGGATCTTGAGAAGGGATTGAAGAAATAGGACAAGATACAGAAATGAGATTGTGATTGGAAGAGCTCAACGGAGATGAAAGGGTGACAGCATAAGCAGAAAGTTTAGAGGAGAGGAAGAGATCAAGAATGTTGGACGTGTCTCCAAGACGGTCAGGAATACGAGTAGGATGTTGCACCAATTGCTCTAGGTCATGGAGGATGGCAAAGTTGAAGGCTAGTTTACCAGGATGGCAAGTGAAGGAGAGAAAGCCAAAGTTGGTGGTGAACGTTAAAATTTCCAAGGATGGAGATCGCGAAGGGAAAGAGACAAAATTTGGTCCACTTTCGAAGTAGAATAGTCAAAGAATTTCTCATAGTCAAGGAGTTTGGTGAGAGGTAAACAGCACACATAAATCTAGTTAGAGAGCGGCTCTGGGGTTGAAGCCAAATGTTGGAAAACTCGGAAAATTCAAAAGCTTGGACACGAAAGTAAATCAAGTCTTTACACACATAGACGCAACATCTAACTTTGGAACGAAAATAAGCATTAAGAAAGTAGGAATAAATATAAAAGAGGCTATTGTCAGTTGCCTCAGACAATTATGTTTCGTTGAGGAAAAAGAAGATGAGGTTTACTAAAAGAGAGGTGGTGTTCTACAGATTGAAAATTAGATCTAAGACCGATAATGTTGCAAAAATTAATGAAGAAAAATTTAGAGGAGTTTCAGAGCATTTAGGGTTTATACAGGAATTGAGATCGACCTAGAGGCATTAATGGTTCTCTTCCTAGAAAGGACTCCCACGCTGCTGTTGGAGTCATCATAGTTTCGAAATTAAAGTGAATGGGTGTGTGTAGTAAGTGCATGTAGTTTTATATAAAGGAGGAGAGATTTGACTTTAGAGGACAGACTGTGACCGCCCCTTTGAGTTGTAAGACACAAAGGGAGA
>NC_059260.1:7247501-7285001 GCF_017591435.1 Portunus trituberculatus | reverse complement strand
AATGTGGATGCAGTGGAGTCATTGCATTAGGTGAACGGCCTTTCTTTCTATGTCATTATTGTTCGGTTTTTTAATTATTATATTTTTTTGTTTTTTTCATTATGGTTGTTAAAGTTATTAGAATTATTATTGCTATCATTTTTAGTTTACGTATTTTCTTGTTTAACTTATATTTTACTTAGCCTGTTTGTCTTCTTTTCACTACGATTGTAAACTAATATATATATATATATATATATATATATATATATATATATATATATATATATAGATAGAGAGAGAGAGAGAGAGAGAGAGAGAGAGAGAGAGAGAGAGAGAGAGAGAGAGAGAGAGAGAGAGAGAGAGAGAGAGAGAGAGAGAGAGAGAGAGAGAGAGAGATAAATAAATAAATATGACGACGCCGAGAGCAACAAGAAGGCATGTCAGTCCCAAAGTGGCAGAGCTGAGAGGATTATTGAGATTATTGGATTGAAACCTTCCTTGTAAATAAGTTCATGTCTTAGAAAAAAAACTACAAAAGCAGGCAGGAAGTTGCAGAGTTTAGTATGCTATTTCTCTTGTCATAATTAGAAATTTATATGTAGTATGCTACATAAGACTTCTCTTTTTATACTTAAAAAACTGTGTAGCATGCTAGAAAATAACTTGCATGTTTTTTTCATGGAAGAAGAGAAATTCGGTCGAGAATTAAAGAAAATCCTAAACAAAAATGCCCACCTTCGTAAATGACAGTCCCCGAGCATGTCCGAGAGAGTTAGCCAAAATAATGGGATAAATGTCATAAAATCTTCCTGTTAAGTGAGGTTAAGTCATAGGAAGATCGAAATACAAAAGAGATAAGGAAGTTCTAGAAATTCCAAGGAAAAGGTATGAATGAATGAGTGTACAGGTTAACTCTTGCGTTAATGAGATGGGCAGAATAGAAGTGAAAGAAAGATGAAAGTCTTATGCAACAAGGCTGCGCGAAGTGGGGAGGCCTGCAGTTAGCAAGATATCAAGAGTAATTGGCATTAAGATAACGATAACAGATACAACACTGGGACCATGAGAAAGAGGCTAAAGACAGTCAGTCAGAGGAGAGGAGTTGATAAGACCAAAAGCTGTAGATTCCATCCTATCTCATGAAACAGTATGAATTGAACCACCGCACATGTGCTGAATGCTTCATACATTGGCAGTTCAGTTAAGGCCCTTGTACAGAGTTAGCAATTGGGGTGATGAGAGAAACTAGCGGAGACGCCTCAGAATGCCTAACTTCATAGATGCTCTGTTACCAACAGATGATATGTAAAGTTTCCAGTTTAGATTATAAATGAAGAACTGACCGAGTGCAGAAGACAGTTGAGTGTCATTGAGGAAGAGGGGATAGTTTTCTGGAAGGTTGTGTCAAGTTGAAAGATGGAGGAATTGAGTTTTTGAGACATTGAAACTTGTAAATTTTCTCTGCCCCGATGAGAAATCTTAAAACGATAAGTAGTTCGGTGTTCTGTGGCGTCCCTGCGTGATCTGTTTACTTCCTGAAAGGTTGGTCGTCTTTGAAACGACGGCGAAAAGTGCATGATGGTATCATCAACGTATAAGTGGATAGGGCAAAAAGTTTGGTTTGGAAGATCATTGATGAACAATAGGAAGAGAGTGGGTGACAGGACAGAACCCTAAATAATACCCATGTTAATAGATTTAGGAGAAAAGTATCCGTCTACCACAGTAGCAAGAGAACAACTAGAGGAGACTCGAGATAAAATTGCAGTGAAGGATGGAAGCCCTAAGAAGGTAGTTTGGGGAAAAAAGCTTTGTGTCAGATTCTATCAAAAGTTTATGACATGTCTAAGGCAACAGCAAAAGTTTCTCCAAAATCTCTAAAGGAGGATGATCAAGACTCAATTAAGAAAGCCAAAAAGATCATCAGTATATAGAACGACTCTGTTGAAAATTATAATGGCGATCAGATAGAAGATTGTAAAGTGATATATGTTTAAGAATTATTCTTAAGGAAAGATAAAATAAATCAGATAAGCAGGAGATTCAATGAATAGGACAGTTATTTGAGTGATTATATCGACCACCATGATTAGAGAGTTAAGTGTACTGTACTCTGACCTCGCATTCCATACTTAGCAACTTATAACATTGCTGACTTGGACCACTTACTTGCCACACTTTCGGTCTGATACGTAGCATAAAAGTGCACAGAAGGTGAAGGAGTCTAGAGTCACTCGTCCCTCTTGTTTACCCGTACTTTGTTGAAGATTCACAAAGACCACACAAACAGTCACTCTTCCTGCAGACAAAGTGAGAGAAAATCTAAACCTACAAAGAGAAGAGGATTGCTTTAATATCAGACACGAAGCCAGGCCAGCCATTTCATACAGAACAAACACTGCAAAGGTTAATAAAGATAATGTACCGTAATAAATTGCCATTGCGTAGAGGAAAGCGCGAACAGAAATGCAAACACAGCGTAGGGAAAGGTTTACACAGGATGCGTTAATATTAGACACGAAACCAGTCATCCCTCAAATAAAACTTCAAATTAAACGTAGCATACCACACTGAAATGATAGGATGTGGGAGCGGAAATTAAAGAGTCAGAAATCACTCATACCTCACGGGAAATTAATAAGGGGAAACGTACTCACTAACCATCAAATTACACAAAAACGGACTTACGCCAGAGTATAACGGGAGGATTCAGTCACCGCCCACTCGTCCAGATTACAGAGAAAGCGCCTGAAATGAGACGGTGCGATGAAACAGTGAGTGAAGGAGACTGGGTGAGAAGCAGGCGGGAGGAGAAGAATGGACTGGTACATTGAGGGCTCCTGCCAACCATGTGAGGAGCGGTGGTTGTGCAGATCACCTCAGATTATAAGGATGCGTAGGTGCTGTGTGTGTGTGTGGGGTGGGGGGATGTGGGTGTGGATGTTGAGAGAGAGAGAGAGAGAGAGAGAGAGAGAGAGAGAAACTCGGCACTTGCACATACAATACCCAATTGGTTTTACTGGTCCATAAATATGATAGAATACTTGACGTAGTGGAGTGCACAACAAACTAAGTGCAGGTGGAATTCATGGTGGTGGCGATGCAGACGAGCAAGTAATAACCCGACTGTAATGGTTTATACAGGTAATAGATACACGAATGTAATCGAGGTTACGTTGAGATTAAACCAGGTGCGCTTTACCTTTCATGTTCCAATTACAACTCAATTACCACATCGTGATTATATACACAAATAGTCGCCTGTGCGTTTTAACTAAACACTCAGTTACATGAAAGGGGAGCTTATCTCAGTGGCGGTATTAACCCCGTGATTGCTGTGGCTTCTCATCAATGTTAATAAAACGCTCCTTGTATTCCCAAAGTCTAACTTCCAATGAAAGTATAAAGGCTTTGATTGTTTTGGCTTCTCGTCGAACGTAATATAATGCTTGGTTAGCTCATGGGTAGGTAGCGGATAGGTTGGTAAACATTGTATTAGTGTGTGCAGAGCCGCCTGCTGCCTTCACGAAGCCTTCACTCAAGAAGTCTGAGTTTTTAGGCAATTTGGAGACCAGTTGGTTTTGGTATGACTTGGATTCTCTGATTTTCGACAATCCTTTTGATCTTTTTTTTTCACTTTTATTTAAGAAAAACTGTGCTTTTATATTATTTCCCCTTGCCAATATCTCTCTTACCTAAAAGAAAAAAACAAGTGTGAGAGGTTTCAAGTAGTTGGCCCTCATGTTCCTGCACACGATAATATCGATGTAGAAATCAAGTATAATATCCAGTCACGGTGAGGCAGAAAAAAATGACCGCGGTGCTCTATGATTAAAGACTGGTGCTAAAATTGAGGTAAAATTAAATACAATAAAAGCAATGCTGTGCATCACAAACATACAATGTTGTTCATCACAGAAACATGACCTATGGACTAGACGCAACAACAGAGGACGTGTGGTGCAGAGATGAGGATGTTCAGATCGTCAACGTCTGCAATTAGAGCAGGAAAATAATGCGCCAAACTTTGTACCGTTGGTTTCAAAGGAAAGCTTCAATGAAATTATGATCAAATAGAGTAAGAGGTGATTGAGATACTCAGTAATCAAACTGTTAGTGCTGAGTCATAAAGGATCTTTAAGAGCATAATTAATGGGTAAGGGTGACAGGTGGATAAAAATAGATATGCTTCAAGAAGGAACTACCACGTGGAGATCTGACGGCTCCTCGCAGCCTCCGCTATGTTCTTATGTTATTAACATTCACGGTGGCGGTGATGAAGAGAGATACAGTGAACCGTAACTGAACTCGCAACATTAACGTAGCGAGCAGAGCACTATAACTCATGGTCACTTACAGAGGCAATGTGACGCAACACGGTAATTACAAAAAGAGCGCTACTTCTCCTTTCGATAATCTATCGTGAACCATTATGGAACTCACAACCTCAAGATGAACCAAGCACTTCATCTCACTGTCACACACACACACACACACACACACACACACACACACACACACACACACACACACACACACACACACACACACACACACACACACACACACACACACACACACACACACACACACACACACACACCAAACGCTCCTTCAATCCCAAAACTTTTCTCCCAAAAGTAGAAAAACAATTTCTTGCGGTTACATTTACTACGACTCAGTGACATAAGAAGCCGGTGAGGAGAGCCTCTGAGAGCTTCAAGTAGTGAAGAAAATGGACCATCAAGTGTGAGCCGCATAATGCTGCTCCCCTGAAGGCCTCGGTGGACACTGCCACTGGTAAGGCACGGTGATGCACGACGCTCCCGTGCCATCCTCTGTGTCTCTGCACGGCGGAAATACTCACGCCATACTGAACGAATACTTGAACACAAGAACATAAGAAAATAAGGGAAGCTGTAAGAAGCTGTCAGACCTACACGTGGGAGTCCTTACATCAAATGTATCTACCTCTGTATTTACACCGACCGTCTCATCGATTAACTTGTCTAATCTTTTTCTTAAAGCTCTTTATCTATATGCGAGTATACCGTGAGAAGCTAACACGGCTACTAAGTCTGCTAACATAACATATTAGCAGAGACTCACTGCTATTCCTCTATTTCCAGTATTTTCATGGTTCAATACTGTTAACAAATCATACCAAACTGAAGGAGGGCCGGGAGGCATGTTCTGAAAAGCCACCACTGCTGACAAGTCTGCCATGATAACAGACTAGAAAGTAGATTCATTGGTATTCTTCATATTTCATTGCTTTCAAGACTCCGTCATCCCATTAATTACTAAGGAAGGCGGGTGCTAGACAAGTGCGTGTTGGCAACAAACTTTTGACTGACAGGACCGACGTGAATAGGAGGTGAAGGCGCCATGTGCACCTCAATAACACACGCGTGCATAAGCTAGTTAATGTCTATCTCATCTAGCAGAGAAATTGGAGCTGTTACCCTGTAGCTCTACGAAGTCACGTTGGTATCTAGAGTGAAAAAAATGTGCCTTTATTATGTTTCATGCAAAAACACACACACACACACACACACACACACACACACACACACACACACACACACACACACACACACACACACACACACACACACACACACACACACACACACACACACACACACACACATGCCAGTCTGCATACTATTCATCTTCGACAGTAATTCCATGATTCTGTGAAGTATTCGTGCCAGTAATTGCCTAACTTTGTGCGCCTTTACTCCACCACCACCATCACCACCACCACCAACACCACTACCGCCACTACATCCACCAACACTACTACCACCATCACCACCACCGCCAACACCGCTACCGCCACTACAACCACTATTACCACAACCAGTACTACTACTACTACTACTGCCATTAATACAATCATCACCACCATTACCATTACCATCACTCTAGCACCAATACCACCACCACCACTACCATCACCACCACCACAGCTGCTTTCAACACAACCACACACAAATCAACTAACAAAAAACTAAACTAAATAAAAATCCCAGTATTTCAGCGTTAGAAGGAAGAAATAAAAGTGAACATCGCGTATTTTCTCTTCAAGTCTTTCATTCAAAATAAATGCATGTTTAATTTTCATTTACTATTTTTTTTTTTTCCTGCCCGAGAAGGTTTTGTGTTTTCAATATTTGTTGCACGATAAGTTTATATTAATTCTTTCCTGAGTTATTTAACCTTCTCATCAAGTCATGTAGTTTGCTGTTTGCCTTGGAATGTTTTATGTAAGTTCGTGGAGGTAATTTCGCTACTTTTCTCAAATATTAATTCCACTTTTTATCCACGGTAAGTTTTTCGTCCCGTCACGGCGGTGGGTAATTTGCTGCATTATCTTGTTACCTCAAATTTTTTTACTTAAACTTCGTCCATGCCTACCTTTTTTTCCATTTTACTCTCTTGATCAAATTGCACTTCACTTATTGCCCGTCATAATATTCCCAAATTCTGAAGCACAACAGTCAGTTTCTCTCTTCAGCCGTCGGGCGGACCTGTACATTAACTTCTCAGAGATCCCAAGAGTCATGTCCGTCCAGCGTGAGTGGTCCCGGCATGCTCACCTGATACACGACGATACTTTCTTGACGTTTGAAATTGCTTTTTCTTTTTCTGTGACATAGTGAGGTGGTTAAGAGATCGATCACACAGCATGGTGATTTCTCAATGGGAGAGGTAGAGCTATCTTTTAAGCCACATTCAAAGCTGCTGAAGAATTACAAAGGATGTGGAAAAACATATTATCTTCCTTGCATGTTTGATTATACTTCTCTTGACCATAGTGTTTCGTTGATACACAATAACTAGTGCAAACCTCTCTAGTAAACTCTGGAACTCCTGCCTGCTTCTGTATTTCCATCTTCCTACGACATAATTTCTTTTAAGAGGGAGGTTGCAAGTCCCAGAGTTTTCACTAACTCCACTAACCTTTTACGGAACTGACAATCAAGTGGGCCTTTTCTGCTAATTTTCTCTTGTCCTTGGCCAGCTTTCTCTTTTCTATTGAAAAAAAAAAAAAACGTTGGTTTTATGAAAGGCAGATAAAAGTGAGCTTGGATTTCGTACAAAGCGAAAAGAACTTCATAAGAACAGGAACAAAGCTTATTCATAATTACCTGGTTATATAAAGCTCTTCCGTGTGAAAGTACCACCAAGGATGTTGAAACCCAAAGCTTTTATTCTCTTTTATAACTGAAATTTGTTGTGATGGAAGCACTCAGCGTGATGTTAAACCGTGAATTACTGTCCCCATGCACGCCACCAGCCCGGCTGTCGGCGCTCGGGGTGGGAAGTGGTCACTGAGAGTCTTGGAATACTCACTGGAAACTTTTGTATTCCTGAACATCTTAAGCTTCAATTGGAATTATGTTTAGGGACCACAGAGATGACTGACTGTGTTCTCCCATTGAAAGTCCTGGAATATTCGCTGGAAACTTTTATGTTCCTGAACATCTTAAGCTTCAATTGGAATTATGTTCAGGGGCCTCAGAGATGACTGACTGTGTTCTCCCAATGATGTTTGCAATTGTTGCTTCAGAATACTTGTTAAACTACCACTACACTCATGAAAGTTCAATTCAAAACTCACATCAACTTGCACTGCAGCTTGTTACCTGTAATCAAGGTAAGGTATCTAGACACGAGTTAAAAAAAAAAAAAAAAAAAAAAACCATGAAGAGCAAGTTGATTTATAAATAGTATGTTCAGATAAACTTGTATAATGGTGATTGATTACTGCTAATTAGGGCAACACAACAGGGAGAGAGAGAGAGAGAGAGAGAGAGAGAGAGAGAGAGAGAGAGTAATATCTTGTGTGTGTGTGTGTGTGTGTGTGTGTGTGTGTGTGTGTGTGTGTGTGTGTGTACTGAACCTGACTGAAATGCTAGATCAATAAAAAAATAACAGACAAACCGACACACACACACACACACACACACACACACACACACACACACACACACACACACACACACACACACACACACACACACACACACAGATATTACCTCAAGTTTTATTTTCACGTACTGATCAATAATTACTAATCCATTGAAAAAAAGAGCCAAAACAAACTTAACTTGTTCATATTATCGCTTGAATTACAAACGGTCAACCGCTTCCTGGAATTCAATGTTTTACTCGTGTGTTTTGTTACCTATGGAACTTAACTGATTTAGGTTCCCATTATAATGTCCATTGTGACGCATTCCGTTATTAAGTGCTGGCTGGCGTGTCAATAAAACGACAGTAGTGACGCTAATGACGGTAATAACCTTGTATGTCTGTGTTAGTGTATACGTGACTCTCTCTCTCTCTCTCTCTCTCTCTCTCTCTCTCTCTCTCTCTCTCTCTCTCTCTCTCTCTCTCTCTCTCTCTCTCTCTCTCTCTCTCTCTCTCTCTCTCTCTCTCTCTCTCTCTCTCTCTCTCTCTCTCTCTCTCTCTCTCTGTGTGTGTGTGTGTGTGTGTGTGTGTGTGTGTGTGTGTGTGTGTGTGTGTGTGTGTGTGTGTGTGTGTGTGTCAGCTTACCTACCTACCTGTCAGCATATTTGTGTGTCAGTGTGTCTGTTTACTGGTTGATAAGATAGCATACATTGTGACCTGTGTGTCTATGTTCGCCTCTCAGTAAGTCGGTCTTTCACGTCTCCTGCAACATGAACGCAGAAGGGAAGTCCCATGCGAGATTGCTTAGACAGCGTTGTGGTGCTTAACGAACAGTGATCCATAACATTCATACATCTTGCACCTCAAAAAGGAAGAAAAACTGAGAGAAGTTACGCAGACATTGTTCATTCATACGCTTCAATTTTCTTTACACGGACGGAATGTGCTTATGAAATCGAAAAGAAATAATGTAAATACACAAAATAATTAATAAAGAAAAAAACAAAGAAACGTATTTAATTTATCCGGAGTGGAACAGAAAAGGAATGCAATCGAGAATGTAATAGACTGCACTTAAATGAATTATTGGCCGTGGCAAAACAATGTAGTATTAATGCGTAGTTGTGTTATGCAAAAAGAATGTGTACTACAGTGACACGCATCGATTAGTCAGACACTGCGGCGTTGTACTTCCCGACACTGTGCGTTGCAGCAGATACTGACACCATACATATCGACTGTATATATCTTTGCTTCCTAACTATATGTGCCGGCACTATAAACCACCGTACATCCCGCCACTACGTCACATTTCGACCTGCCTCAGCAAACACAGTAACAGTACCCAGAGCGCCGCCCCTCAAGCCTCTTACTCCCTATTTTCAATCTGGGTCTTAAATGGTCCCTGAAAATCTCGCCGGACTAAGAGACTTTCAGCTTCTTGACCTTGTTGACTCACTGCTTCCCGGAAATTCTCATGCTGTAAAAAGGCCGCCCGGAGGAGGATATTCTTTTGGCAGACAACATTCAACTGTCTTCCTGGAATCTACACTACAATCCCACTGCAAGGTAATGATAATGCAACCTGCTGCTGGCGGATGGCTGCTGGGTGGTGGACGGTCCTTACTCAGCGTGAGACTGCTCTCCTGTTAGTGATTTTCAGTCATTTTTTTTCTACTGTATGTTATCTTGGAAATTTTTGCGACAAACTGAGCAGGGGGATTTGTTATCTTTTGCGGAATGCCCTGCCCTATTGTCAATGGTCTTCAGCAATACTCAGTACTAATGGAGGTTTCTACCAGAGACTGTACTCTGATCACTGAAAAATTAGTGCCATTTAATCCCCTGCTTCAATATTAGTGTCAGACGTATTCACTGATGTCAGCTTGCCAATACTTGCATTCCAAGCTTCCAGCGAGTTCAGTATGTTAATCTGAGCAAAGTGCCTCACTCAGCCTCTCAGCCCCTCGGCGCCACGCACTGTCTCCATGTCTTCCCTCAGCCTCCCTGCGGCCCAAACACTGCTTGTCTTTAATTGTAATAAATGGTGTTATCTTGCATCAATATTAATTACAAGCAATTTAATTAATCTTATTTGCATTTAGATGGAGGCAAAGTATTCATTACGATATTACACTGAGGAATTCTAATTAATCTGGCAAATTATTTAATAATGAAAGTTGGTGGGGCA
The DNA here is from genome assembly GCF_017591435.1 of Portunus trituberculatus. Classification (NCBI taxonomy): domain Eukaryota; kingdom Metazoa; phylum Arthropoda; class Malacostraca; order Decapoda; family Portunidae; genus Portunus; species Portunus trituberculatus. Next base: position 7,274,905 of record NC_059260.1, on the reverse strand, counting down.
ATAAAGCTAGTTCAGAAAGCCAGTGAGGCAGACTCGACACGCGGAAACACGAGGAGGTGAAGTGTGCTGGTGGAAACACGATGGTTGTATTTATTCCCAAAGCGAATCCAATATGCCGCGTCCCTCCCTGTCATCTTCCCCCGCCGCTGTCACACAATACTAGAACAACAGCTTTCCGTTCTTTGTGACACCCGTGTTATACGTGGAAAAGGAACGGTCTACAGGATGCCTAAGGAGAAAAAAGCCGCACCTCGCTCCCCTTGGTGTTGTTTCCCCTCCCGGCGCGGCGCCCTGCACTGTGACGCTTGTTTTTAACTGATCGCTGTAGTAAGGGATGCATATATCAAAGGGGTGCACATGTAAACAAGATCCTTGAGTTAGTTGTCTGATAGAAAGAGGTAATGGGTGATGTGACACAACAAATGTACCAAGGGAGATGTAGACAAGATGACAGGACCGAGAAATAGCGGCTGATAACTAGATAATGTTAAATGTAGAAAGGAGATTGAAGGAATTGTTTTCTGAAATATTGTGGTAGACAGGTGGAACTTACTCAGCTGTAGGAATATTAATGATGGTAGTGATGATGGTGGTAGTGAATACTTTCTTCCTCGAGAAATGACGACCTATAACACTCAGTCATCACATACAACTTGGCCACCACCTCAATTATTCATCACACCACATTACCTGCTGGCCACAGACTACTCGTAAATATATATGCCTTTGTTCTGATACGAGTACAATTCGCCACAATAAGAAAAACAACGGTAGAAACTCAATCAAAACACTATCAAAACGGACAATTCTTATTTATTGTCGTGTTTGGAATTGTCCGGCTGTCCACAACTATCAGGGCCCCAACTGCGCTTATGTAGAACCCAATGTTTACAAGCAAAGATTTGTTGATAAGTAAAGTTGTTGACAAGTGACCGTGACAGCATGACAAATACTTTACAAGAAAAACTGGCTAAGTTTATAATGTACCAAGAGTATATCTTACATCACTAATCACTACAAGCTGACTCCTGATATATAACAACATGAAAATTTGCAGTTTTCTTTTCTAGGAACCTTTGTTTGTAGACCTAGCCCGGACAGTTGTGGATAGCCGAACAGGCACGAACACGACACCAGTTCTTCCTCTCACCACCACATCCCAATCACAGAAGGTTTGCTTTGTTGAAATAATGTCGGTTTGAAACATTTTCATCACAGCCACAGTCTAGTATAAAGTTTTTAATATTACACAGACCATCATGTTCCGAAGTGCAACTCTCTCGATAATCCCGCTTATTCTCCCTCCTCCCACTCCCCTAATTCCCCCAGTCCGTTCCCCACACATTATCCCCACCACATCTCCTCCCTCTTTCCACCTGTCAATCCCATACCCCTCACTAATAACCTCTCTCGCACATTCCATACTCATTCCATTCGTCTCTCTCATCCCTACCATTCCCTCATTCCTCTCTTCCACTCTCACGGTCTCCAACACACACACACACACACACACACACACACACACACACACACACACACACACACACACACACACACACACACACACACACACACACACACACACACACACACACACACACACACACACACACACACACACACACACACACACACACACACACACACACACACACACACACACACACACACACACACACACACACACTCACTCACTCCACTCACTCTCTCTCTCTCTCACTCACTCACTCACTCTCACTCACTCTCTCACTCACTCTCTCTCTCTCTCTCTCTCTCTCTCTCTCTCTCTCTCTCTCTCTCTCTCTCTCTCTCTCTCTCTCTCTCTCTCTCTCTCTCTCTCTCTCTCTCTCTCTCTCTCTCTCTCTCTCTCTCTCTCTCTCTCTCTCTCTCTCTCTCTCTCTCTCTCTCTCTCTCTCTCTCGACCGTTCACCTCCCACTGATATCGTCACTCTTTCACCCCCGTCTCTTCACTCATCTTTCACCCCTGCCATCATCATACACATTTCCTCCCTTTCAACCGTAACCTCCTCTTTCCTTTCTCCTCACTGCCTAACCTTCTTCATACCGGACCTTCCCTTCCTCGTCCCTAATTCCTAACTAAAATCCATTCGCCATCCCACACTCACCCTACCTTCACCCCATTCATTCGCACCTCAAGCCTCCATCACCCGGTCACTCCCACTCTCCTTCACAGAGAAACAGGAGTATCAGCAACGGCCAAATATTATCCGTTGTTCATTGCCGCTGCTCATTGCTGCATGATCCTTGCAGCGAGTGTTTGCTGCCGCTGTGACGTCTGTCTGCCTGACACACACACGTACATATATTTCTTATTCCATTTTGTAACGTTATATATTTCCTTGTAATGAATGTCAGCACTTTCAACACGCCACACTGAATGTATAAGACAAGTGCAGCTTAGTTTTGTAAGTAACTTAGCTATTCACTAAACCAACGAAACAGCTCACAATTTAATCAAGAAGGATGTAGTGACTCTGAATTACAGAACATATATTCTTTAGAGTTTCAATTATGAATCACACAGAAATGATTAAATAGTAGTTATTGTTGATTATTATGAACTATTATGGAAAAGATATAATGACTGCACGTACTGTTGGTGATGTAACTTTTCTGTACGTTTTACATTATTACGAGACTTATTGGTAAACAAAAAAACAAGTTAAAAATTTTTAATCAAGATGGTAATAACTTGTTCATTTTAATAATACTATGTACGTAACACATTATTAAACATGACACTGATTTGCCCACACGTCTAATGGTATTGGAGTTATTACTTGTACTTGTTAATATCCACCTGCTGGTCACCATCGCTACTAATGATGCGTCACACTACGCTGGGAAGATTAAATTACTCTAGACTGACCATTTCATCTTTTCGACCAGACCTTCCCCTTGTAATTAGATAGTATTATATTTCCTATGTATATAATGTTTGGATAGAAAAAAAATCAATTACAAACCGAGACTGACTTTCACGAGTGGGACCAGCGTCACTCAATCCAACACATTTCAATTTGTCTCAGTGGAAACCTCGTTCATAACGTATTGGAAGATTGTGGTGGATATCAAAGATTTTGCTTTACGGGAGACACATCACTTCACGCGGGATTAAAGCGAGATGATCAGAGAGAGAGAGAGAGAGAGAGAGAGAGAGAGAGAGTAGTTAATTGTTTAAAATCTGAATATAAAACAGTGTTTGCTTAATCCCACTAAAAGACAACAAGACAAGGTACAGAAGCCAAAGTGCAAAGTGCAAATTAACTTTCTCTTCCCCCTCTCTGCCGCGCCGCTGACCAACACACAGGCTTCCCTAATGACCTGCCTCCTGTATTCCATTGACACAAATATGTTAAGAGCGAGTATATTCTCGTACGTGTTAGCGCTTTACTCAACTGATCCTCTTAGGGACAAAGAGGACAGACGGAAAGATGGACTTACTGTGCTACATACAATAGTTAACAGAGAAGCGCCAACACACTAATAGCATTGTAAAGGCTTTGTGTTGCTGAGCTTTGTCTTGCTGGGAATGTGACGTATTACACTGCCTTCTCTAGTTTCCTTCGAGATGCATGTATCTAAACTTCTTAGCGCTCATATGTTACAAGGGAAGTCAGTGATCTATAGAAAAATATCTTTAGGTGTAGATATACAGAGAACAATTTTTATCACCGCACCACTTTACGTAATGAAGTGTATGGAAGGGAGATATAAAATAAATCTGTTTGCACATTATTTATCAAGGGTTGAAGAGGGAATGGCATGAAAAAAAACGCGAAATATTAAGAGCAAGACCACATCCTTACTTTGGCAACCTTTCCTGTATATCAAGTATTTCTAGAGTAGGGAAAGTGAACACTTCATTGTTTCGTTTGGCCTTATCCACCGTCCATTACAATGATAAAGAAAAAAAAACCAAGGTAACGTTTCGAACAAGGTAATAATATCCTAATTATTGCAGCACTTTACGGAAGAAGACAAAATAGCGTTTTTATTTTGTCATGATTTTTGTTGCGCTTAGCCAATGTTCTATACACACAGAGTGATAAAGGCAATAGGTTCTAGTGAGACTAAAAGCAACCTGTTCTGGTAATGCCAAAGTAACACAGGAACCGCCAGCCTTCTTTGTTCCGTGAAGTGTCGCAGGGGGATTAATGCGCACACCACATTCAGTAGAGGGAGACTGGCGAGGAAGATCGCCCTTTACACTTAGTAATTTGTATATACTGATATCGTTCTGTATAACACTACTGCCAATCTATATCTCTTCTGCCTATATTCCTGTATCAATTGCTAATTCTGTCTCTTCATCGTCATTTGCACTGGTTTCTGAGACTGATGAGAAAATTCAGATTGGCAGGTTCTGTGAAATTATCAGGGTATCGGCGGACTGTAGAGCGAGGAAAGTAAGAAGCAGAGTGGAAGTGAATGTAGAAAACTTTCCGAGTTGTAACCCTTAAATTTATATTTTTGACCCGTGGAAATTTCACAAAGTCTTCGAGACATTAATATTCCCAGGGTCAGCCATATATAGGCCAAAGCTTTTCAGGTAATTGAGTAAGAAATATAAAGAAAACAAATAAGAATGAAGGAATAAAAAAAGAGAGTATAACGAAGAGAAGAGTTAATTATTATTGTATACAATTATTAGAACCTGTAAAGACGCCAAACCAAACACTACCATCGGTTTATGTACCTAAACTAAACATAATTGGCCCTAAAAGTGACTTATTCATTTTTCGTCACCTTTGAAACTACTGCTAAGCCTCCCATGTTCTTCAGACCAGCAGCCTAATGCGCACAACCAATCCGTGAAAAAAGTAAACTCTACGCAACACGGCACACCTCTCACTGGTCAACACCCAGAAGAGCCACTCCGTAAACTGTCCCATTGTTCGCCTGTCGCTGTCCCGTTGCAAGTATGCCAGGTATTTGATTAACTCTCAGTCCTCGCTTCACGCACACACACCTCACTGACACCAACATTCCCGCGCCTTGATGGACACGCCTGACGCAACATAAACTGCCTCCTTATTGCCAGTGGCTCCAGCGTCTCTCTACCGTATGGAATATATTATTTCTTAACAAGTGATCGTGTGTTTGGTCTAGTGACTCTTACTTGTATGGAAGTACGGTGGGATCAAATATACGTAGGGTCAGTTTGGGTAAGTTTATACATGCAAACTTATATACATGCACACAGAGACGCATGCAAACACACAGGTAGAAAAAAAAAACAATATGTAAACGAATAGACACATATAAGAAAAATATATACAGTTAACCTAAGCAGACGTGACATAACCTTAACCAAGTAAACTCATAGCTTGACAAATAAACAGTCATAATTAACCAAAGCAATTCTAACCCAGTCAAAACCAAGCAAGCATCTATCAGGCAACAGATCTTCCCTGTGATCCATGACACAACTCCACAAGTGTTTCCTGGTGTTCGAAAGCTTATGGCCGTGACATATGCTGGAAATGTCATCATAATATTACTCGGAATCAATGCAAAGAGAGAGAAAAAAAGATGTCTTCCGATATGTTACATTCATGCTATACTCAGCAATCTCTTTGATGAAATAATCACTCGAGGCTTCCCAGTAAATCTCGGCCCACACTTACTCACGGAACGAGTTTGATTTAAAAATACCTGCTCGACCAAACCAATAATCACGCCGACCAGTTATCGATATTTGGCGATACCTGGGGTGTATACTGCGCCATTGTGTATAGTGTTTGCAGTGGATGAAGAGAGTCTGGAGTCGATCGATTGTGAATACTTGCACCAGTCTGTGAGAAAAAATTACGCATGCATCGTTTTGGAATATCTACATAAATAAACCTATTTTAATCCTACTTTTTAGGAACCAGCACCTCAGTGGGTCTTTTGTCCATTTCTTTTTTTTTTTTTTTTTTTTTGCAGCCTCTTATATAAAATTATTGACATACAACAAAGTAATGAAAACATGATATTCTTTGGTATAAGATTAATTTCCTTTTATCATCATCAGCTTCTATAATTCAGTGCTCTCCATGTAAGAGGGAATTTACGTCTAGGGCAATATAAAGCCGTGGAAAAGACTCACTAAAGGTGCCAGTGGAACTAAAAATGAGTAGTGAAATACGTGCTCGTGTTGGAATATATTGATAATGACACCACTAGAAATTATTGATACAAAATACCATGATATTTATTATTTCCTGTGTTTCCCGCTCATCATCATCATCATCATCATCATCATCATCACAAGTTCCAATCAATCCTTTATACGTTATACATTTATTCCTCGTCTCTCAGCGAAGGAAACATAAATATAAAGCAAGAATAATCTTTACACGATCCCGTCTGTTGGTGAGAGAGAGAGAGAGAGAGAGAGAGTCGTAAGAATTATGTAAAGCGCATATAAAATATAAGTTATACTCACAACAGCGATCCCGTATTAAGAGACCAGGATAACGGCAACAAAGTGCAGCATTTGGTACTTGCGGCTATTGAGCGGACCAAGTAAAGAGACGCTATGTCAAAGGCTGGACAACGCAACAATTCTGGATTAATACCAGCAATTGGGAAGGGGAGAAGTGAAGGGGCATAATGACGACTTTGGCCTCTGTGACAAGAGTGGCAGAAGAAAAGAGGAACTAGAGAGCAAACATTCAGAGGAACACCCCGCTGGCAGACGCCGAAAAGCAGAAGAGGACCACAGACTAGGAGGCGGAAAGCAAACGTTTGAAAACAAGTCAAGAAAACACTCCAGAAATCATAAGAACATAAAAACATAAGAGAAAAGGGAAGCTGCAAGAGGCCGCCAGGCTTACACATGGCAGTCTCTGTGTGTTTAAAGCTACCTAATTCCATCTTTCATTCCCATCCATGAACTTATATAATCTTCTTTTAAAGCTCTCTATTGACTCAGCCACATGACCACTGAGACCGTTCCACTCATCATCCACTCTGTTGGAAAACCAGTTCCTTCCCATTTCTCTCCTCAACCTGAATAGTCTTTCTTTGAATATACTAACATAAGAGCATGAAAAAATAGAGAAAGCTGCATGAAGCTCTTAGACCTACACGAGGCAGTCTGTATGAAACCAACCTACCTATTTCTATCCATCACTCTCGTATAAAAGGATTACTCATGTTCATTTACAATCAAGCAGTCAACTTGCAACTGGAAACATGAAAAATACCTTTCAAGAGGCGTGCAACATCAATTAGAGCCTTCTGAAAGTAGTGGAAGCGCAACAGAGAAGCGTTTCAGATTATGGCCTTATATCCCCGGCTGACGCATTCCATTACGCCTGCAGCCACTGAGAAGGGCGGCAGGTGAAGGATGGAGACACGTGAGGGTGCGCAGTGCAGCTAAACATCGTAAGTAAGACGGGAGGAGGAAAGTAAATTGTGGACAGTGAGTGAAGGAAGGAAATAGACACACGCAGCATAGTGATGGATGCTGAGGAAGAGCAACACAGTATAATGATGAAGGAAGGTAAAGACGGAGTTTAACAGAGTACAATAGGAGGGAAGTAAATTCGAGACAGTGAGTGAAGGAAGGAAATAGACGCACGCAACATAGTGATGGATGCTGAGGAAGACCGACGGAGTACAATGAGGAAGGAAGACGAGCAATACGTGAAGAAGAGTACAGAAGGGAATGGAACTCAAAATAATTGCATTAACATTTTGACTGGAAATGACACTTCTTATTTATATTTCAGCAACCTAAGGCACTTCAGTACTCAAAAAAATAAGACTACAAGTTTATTACACGTTTTTTTTTTTTTTTTTTAGAATAAACATTGAGAGACATAACGAAAACAGATGAATGAAATTAAGAGAGAGAGAGAGAGAGAGAGAGAGAGAGAGAGAGAGAGAGAGAGAGAGAGAGAGAGAGAGAGAGAGAAAGCGTTGGAGATAAATGGAATCGATTTCCAAACTTGCCACAACAAAGTAATAAATGACCCACACTGTTCATACACGGCAGGGCCTTTGTATGGCAGGTGTGTGTGTGTGTGTGTGTGTGTGTGTGTGTGTGTGTGTGTGTGTGTGTGTGTGTGTGTGTGTGTGCGTGTGTTTGTGTGTGTGTTTGTGTTATGACCTATAGCGCCTGTAGGCATATTGGAACAGTGTATATGGAGGCGCTGTTCAGTTTCCGCCCATTAGTAGCGCAGGCAATTTTATTTGTAGTAGTACCCATATTAGGGCCCATATCGCCTCCCAAGTGCATCTTTTGTGTAACCATCAAGAACTTGGGTATCATGGTGACATGTAGCTAACTTTAAACCACTCGACAAGTAGCATAGCTTCAAAGCAGTATGTGGTGGGATTCGAACCTACACATGGACGTCTGCCCGATCCCACGATAACCACTTTATCCACTACGCCACCGCCTCCCTTAGTGTGTGTGTGTGTGTGTGTGTGTGTGTGTGTGTGTGTATTGGATAGATGTATAATTTGGTATTTCCTATGAAAAAAAAAAGGGAAAACCAAGGAACAAAAATTGCTACTTTTACCGGCGTGAACATACATGACCGTCGTCCTCCGAACACAAACACTTTATGCCTTACACAAATGTCATGGTTCGCTTCAAGAATTGATATTGTTGATGCTACTGATTGGACATCAAGGGATAGCCTTTAAATTGCCTTTGATCAGAACGAGGTAAATATTAGTGTAATTATTGTTTGCGCCCCTCTCTCTCTCTAGCCTCTCTAAATTGCCTCTCTGATCTCTCTCTCTCTAAATATTAGTGTCTCTTATTGTTCTCTCTCTCTCTCTCTCTCTCTCTCTCTCTCTCTCTCTCTCTCTCTCTCTCTCTCTCTCTCTCTCTCTCTCTCTCTCTCTCTCTCTCTCTCTCTCTCTCTCTCTCTCTCTCTCTCTCTCTCTCTCTCTCTCTCTCTCTCTCTCTCTCCACGGACTTCCTCGTCCACACAGACCGAGTTGGCAGCCATACACATCACCTTACACCACGCAAACACCTCACACAACTACAATGTGATCATACACACAGACTCCATGACTGCCATCCACTGCTTGAAAGCCGAAAACAATGAAAACACAAACCAAACACACAACATACACACCACAGCCCAAGAAATTCAAGCCAGAGGACGGAGTGTCGTAGTTAACTGGATTCCGTCTCATGTTGGCATCCGGGGGAATGAAGTGGCCGACACACTGGCGAGACAAGGTGCTCAGGAGCCAGAGGTGAGCCATCATATCCCTACAGAGGTGCGACAGCTGCTGACACGCATCAGAAAACATGCGGAGACCAGGAGACTGCAACAAGCAAGAGAAGCCCGACTTGGAAACAGTGCGAGCGGCCGCTGGCAAGGAGCTGTGTGTGAGGCGGAGGGCGACGCGCGCCAACAGACCCTCCGGGGAGTGACCAGGCTGTGCGAAGTGGTACGAGCAAGAATACGCTTAGGGTACCCCTACAAGTGGCAAATTGGAATTGCCACACCAGACAGTGAGAAACAATGCAGACTGTGTGGACAACACGAAGGACACACACTTGAACACTACTTGCGTGACTGTGCAATAGTAAACCCCTTAAGGGAAAAATGTCCAGTGCATTTACCTACACTTGCTGAGCTGGCAGCTCATTTTGTAAATATTCTTCCACGAACACTTAGCTCCCACCCTGACTTCTGTGCAATTGATAGATAAAGTAATCTCATCCATATATTTTCTTAACTGCATTGATATCATCTCTAATATTGTATAATATTATTTAACTTATCTCAGCAACCATTGTGTAACACGAATGTAACTGATATTTGCCAAGACAAGCTAAGTCTTTGTCTTTTTTCACATGTTCTACTTGTGAATAAAAGTACTGAATCTGAATCTCTCTCTCTCTCTCTCTCTCTCTCTCTCTCTCTCTCTCTCTCTCTCTCTCTCTCTCTCTCTCTCTCTCTCTCTCTCTCTCTCTCTCTCTCTCTCTCTCTCTCTCTCTCTCTCTCTCTCTCTCTCTCTCTCTCTCTCTCTCTCTCTCTCTCTCTCTGCACACACACACACACACACACACACACACACACACACACACACACACACACACACACACACACACACACACACACACACACACACACACACACACACACACACACACACACACACACACACACACACACACACACACACACACACACACACATGGACGCAAGCAAAGGTAAATGGCTCCAACAGAGACGCTTAACGTTAAGAGACAGTACAAACTTATTAGACTTTCTTGAATGTGTAGAAATATTGACTAAAACTTAAATAACAAACCAGTGAAATGTATTATTGCAGTGCGTTGTGTTCGAGCGATACACAAGACTCTAAATAAGATAATATGACATCCAACGACTAGACATTACGACCTTGACACAATCCTATCAAAACACGGACAGTTGAATCCTCACATAATTTTGAGTACTTGTTCACTAATCATACCTGAAACAGCCGGCTATTGTGGGATTAAACAGTAATGTAACACTATAATACCAAAACATTATGAACTTTACTCAATCCTCTCAAAATACATAATCTCGGGTACTGATTTACTCATTATGCGTCAAATAGTTAGCCATAATGTGTCAAAATACAAGCTGGTACTAAAAGACAACGAAAAAACAACAACAACAAGAAGCAACAATATTAATACCACCAGCAACACTTTAGTAGACAAAGTGATGGGAGATATTTCCATCAACATGTGCCGGCGGTGGATCAGCCAAAGAATTTTCATATCAAGGTTAAAAGAAAAAGAAAAAGTTAAAAGGAAAGAATTAAATTTAGGCAAGCTTGTGTTACTATGGGAACGAGAAAATGTCGAGAAATATGCCGTATCTAGGCCAGTGCTATGCCAAATTTTGAAGTACGAAAAATAGTGTGGAAAAAAGTGTACGGGTTAGACAAGTAATTTGCATTTGTAAGTATGGGAAAAAAAGAAATGCCGAAAAGTACAACATGTCTAAGCCTCAAGTAATTTGGTTTCCTAGGTATGAAAAAAATTAATTGAAGTCAGAGAAGTAATTTGCATTTGTGAGTACGAAAAAGGAAAAAAAGTGATGCATGTAAACAATTTTGATCTCTACGTGCCAAAAATGCCAGAAAAGATTACAAGTCAGAGAACTAATTTGCGTTTGTAAGAATAGAAAGCATGTTAAAACGAATGAAAACACCATGAAAACTAAGAAATAAACAACACATGGATGATAAAACAAGAGTATGGGACACGTTCAAACTATTTCATTCAATTTGCACTAAACCACAAACCAAGACGCAGAGCAGAAAATAGTATATTATCTTTCTTTTTTATTTAACACGAGTTTAGATCAAGGGCAACATTATATCAGATGATCAAATAAACATAACTTTGCATCGACCTCACACACACTTAAACACACACACACACACACACACACACACACACACACACACACACACACACACACACACACACACACACACACACACACACACACACACACACACACACACACACACACGTATTATGTAAAACTATTTTTCTGCTCTCACTGCATATAATTTTTAATTAAAATCGTCTGTCTTATGAGCTTCGACTCAACAGAACATGCCTGACATATTTATTAATTTTAAATCTATCTGTATTCCTTAAGAATAGCAATAAACTATACTTAGTTACTTACACACACACACACACACACACACACACACACACACACACACACACACACACACACACACACACACACACACACACACACACACACACACACACACACACACACACACACACACACACACACACACACACACACCTTTACACACACACACACACACACACACACACACACACACACACACACACACACACACCTTTACCCTTTCGTTATCACTAAACACTTCACTGGGTCACCGCATCTCACCTCTCCTCCTGCCCACTACTATCATCCTTCCTCTCCTCTTTACCTCCACCCACTTCCTCTGTTACTTCTATTCCCGTGCCTGCCGCCTCTCCCATTCCTGTTTCTTCCCTATTCCCGCGTCGCTACATTCCCTTTACCATCACGGCAGAAAAAATTAAACCCTAAAGGTCTGTGGCAGTGACCCGCGCCTGGTAACCTCGGTGTTTCCTTACCAATGCCTCTATTCTAAGCTTTAACCCGTGCCATGGAGCAGCGGGACCTGCTAGTGCATGGTGCAGAGAGGGAAGCGGTATGTTCATGGTGCCGTGTCCCGCCGGTGCTGCATGTGGTTGTGCAATAGGAAGTATATGTACCTGTTAACCTGAACCAGAAAAGGAGACCAAAAAATCTGTTGATAAAAGAAAAAAAAAAAAATCAAGAAAACTTAATATAACTTAGCTATTTGAAGGTAGAAACAGCATAAAAGTAGAATAATTGTGTATTATGAGCCATTTACCATGCACAGAACTCGAAATTCGATCCTTTTCATAAACGTACATCAAAGTCGATTGCTACTGTGCCTTTGAAGCAACCATGCCCTTACTATGCCTCCCTTTCATGTCTAGAGGAGAGAATTATTAGCGTGTATTCCAACCCATTCTTTCCTGTACCCTCAGAAGAGTCTCAAGAAGAATAGAGAGAGCGTGTACTCTGAACCAGTAGCAGGAGACAAAACTCGAGGTACAACCCAACATTCGATCCCTGAGTACGCTACTAACAGAATTCCATTCCGACCGTTCATCCTGAAGGGCGTCTTTCCTACTTCAACAATGTCATAAGAGAAGGGTCAATAGAAAGAATGAAGGTGTACCCAGCTTCCTTTTCCTCATCCTGTTATTGAGTTCCTCTTTCTTCTGAGATGTTACTGACCTGTTTCTTATAGCCTGGTATCCTCTATGGAGCGTTTATAATCGTGAGAGGAAGAATAACATGCACGATGCGATAAGCACTAATGTTTAGCCGTTTCCGCACCTCATCGTCCCCCATGTCGGCCTCCTATTTGCGGTCACTCGATTAGATGCACATGGTGAGGCTGCAGCCGTCACCTGACCTGGACTCAAGCTCGTAACATTGAATGAAACAGGATCATGTGAACACGACAACTTTCCGTATCGGTACGAGAAGAAACAAAACCGGGAAAGAAACAGTGTCACCTGCGTCATAGCTTTATCACGCTAGCTGCCTTTTTTGCTGACGCAGGTTACATCGACAGAGAGAGAGAGAGAGAGAGAGAGAGAGAGAGAGAGAGAGAGAGAGAGAACTCATGTGTGATATATTTCTTTTTTTGTTGTGTGTTTGCTCCCTTCCTGATCTTTTTTTCTTTTCATGCCTTTGTATTTTGTCTCTTCTTATTCTTACTATTCATTTTCTTTCTTTTCCTTCTTTGATCTATTTTTTTTCTTTCTTCTCATCTTCCTTCTCCTTCATGAGTTTTTTTTTCTTTTCTTATTATTATTTGTTCTCTTAATTCGTTACCAATTTTCCACGTTCCTACCCTTCCATCAACTCCCCCCTCCTATTCCTCCGCTTCCTTTCACTTTCGTCAGATATTGGCCAGTCACAGCCCATCCCATGTCTCGCCACCGCCCATCACTCTCATCACTCCCCATCCCTCCCCATCACTGCTGTATCCACACTATCACTACACGAAATTAAAAATGAAAAAAAGGAAAAAGTATCGTATTTTTTATTCAATTGATTCTTTTCAGTTAATGTTTTGCTTATTTTTTTGGTTTACTGTTATAATCAACAATATTATCTACTACTACTACTGCTACTGCTACTACTACTACTACTACTACTACTACTACTACTACTACTACTACTACTACTACTACTACTATTATTATTATTATTATTATTATTATTATTATTTTGTTATTTATTATTATTATTATTATTATTATTATTATTATTATTATTATTATTATTATTATTATTATTATTATTATTATTATTAATATTATTATCATTATTATTAATCTTATTGTTATTATTATTATTAATCTTATTATTATTATAACTATTATTTTTATTATTATTATTATTATTATTATTATTATTATTATTATTATTATTATTATTAATCTTATTATTATTATTATTATTATTTTTACTATAATTATTATTGTTATTGATATTGTTGTTATTGTCATCATTATTTTATCATTATTATTATCATTATCATCATTACTATTATTATTATTATTATCATTATTATTGTCATACTTAATTTTTTCATACGCAGGTGTGTGTGTGTGTGTGTGTGTGTGTGTGTGTGTGTGTGTGTGTGTGTGTGTGTGTGTTTCACTGTTTGATCTGTTGCAGTCTCTGACGAGACAGCCAGACGTTACCCTACGGAACGAGCTCAGAGCTCATTATTTCCGATCTTCGGATAGGCCTGAGACCAGGCACACACCACACACCGGGACAACAAGGTCACAACTCCTCGATTTACATCCCGTACCTACTCACTGCTAGGTGAACAGGGGCTACACGTGAAAGGAGACACACCCAAATATCTCCACCCGGCCGGGGAATCGAACCCCGGTCCTCTGGGTTGTGAAGCCAGTGCTCTAACCACTGAGCTACCGGGTGTGTGTGTGTGTGTGTGTGTGTGTGTGTGTGTGTGTGTGTGTGTAGGATAATAAGCACATAAATAATAAATAACTAGACGACCATCAATAGAAAGGAAGTAGACAATTATAGATAAAAGAAATCACACACACACACACACACACACACACACACACACACACACAAATAAAAAAAAATAGAATAGAAAAATAGAAGACGAAAAGGAGTTTAAGCATGAACGTAAAGAAAAGAAGGAGCATGAAGCTGAAAAGTCCTGGAGAGTGAGGGAAAGAAGTGACGATGAGGAGAAAGTCATGAAAGGTGTACCCAAGAAAAGGCGCGTGAGAAATCCAAAGAAGAAATGAGAAAAATGGAGACAAAGGAGGAAAACAGATGGAAATGAAGCGAGAAACTTTAATAAGAATGGAACTAACAAAGGCAAAAATATTCTATGAACAAAGGAATGGAGAAGAGAGAGAGAGAGAGAGAGAGAGAGAGAGAGAGAGAGAGAGAGAGAGAGAGAGAGAGAGAGAGAGAGAGAGAGAGATCATGGGTGAGTGTATTTTGTGTATGTGTATCTACTTACATTTCAGAAAGGCATCCCTGTACACACACACACACACACACACACACACACACACACACACACACACACACACACACACACACACACACACACACACACACACACACCACCGTACACGTCCTTTTATTCAGTGCTTCCATCTCTGAACAACAAGACCAGACTCCAGGAAACACGACACAGGCGGCGGGTGGGTGGGTCTCATCAACACAAGTGCGAGTGTTGGCCGCGATAACTCCGCACCGCTGACTCGATTCCACCTTCACCCATAACCAGGCGAGGTTCATCCGAGCTACACTCACTAACCTCACTAATGCATAACCTTTGACGCTTTTTGTACGTAATAGAGGCTCCGTTTATTGGTAACAGAATGAAAATAGAAGCTCAATGAGTTACTTATCGCTAATGAAGGGTCTTAAAACATTCCCCCTGAAATATATCAGTTCATAGGAAGTGGAAAAGTAGAAGCAGACAGGGTGTTCTGGAAATTATTATTTTTATTATTATTATTGTTATTATTATTATTATTATTATTGTTATTATTATTATTATTATTATTATTTATTATTATTATTATTATTGTTATTATTATTTCTATTATTATATATTATTTTATTATTAGTATTTCTTATTATTATTATTATTATTATTATTATTATTATTATTATTTTTATCATTATTATTATTATTATTATCGTTATTACTATTATTACTATCTTTATTATTAGCATCATTATCATTACCACAATCTCATTACATGTTGCACCGAGAGATTAAATCTAACTGCATGCAATAAACAAAAGCGTCACTATTATTCCCATCATCACCATAATTGCTGCCACCATTGCCACTACTAATAATAATCCCCGTTGCTTTAACCTTTGGGTCAGCCGCACACAACTTTTTAATGACGAGATACAGAAAAAATGAATAAAAAGGAGAGAAACGCGCTACTGAAACTTTTCGCAATGGGACCGAAACCTTTTACCAAGATTACTGCCAAGCTTTTTTGTCCGTGTGGAGAAGAGAGAGAGAGAGAGAGAGAGAGAGAGAGAGAGAGAGAGAGAGAGAGAGAGAGAGAGAGAGAGAGAGAGAGAGAGAGACGAGGGAATCTACATAAATGTTTAAAATAATAACAGTATGTCCATGAAAGAGTGTGCAAACACACATACACACCCACACCCACACACACACACACACACACACACACACACACACACACACACACACACACACACACACACACACACACACACACACACACACACACACACACACACACACACACACACACACACATGGCTGAGCACATGACAAAAAGTGTGTGTGTGTGTGTGTGTGTGTGTGTGTGTGTGTGTGTAGCCTTCTCTTCTAAACACCCTTCTTACCTTCATTCCTTCTAATCTATTTCTCTTCCTCGTCCTTCCTATGATTCATTTCTACTTTTAACCTTAACTGAATATATAATTTAATAGATTCCTGGCATCGAGTCGAGAAAATACTAATAATATCCAAGTCCCAATTCATTCCTCATGTACACACCTCTCACTACGTATTTATCTTTTTCTAATGTATCTATAAAACCTTCGCTTTTAATACTACTATTGCAGGGGCGCCACCTGAGTTTCTACTGGGTGGCAGCAGCTCGTCATGCAAGATCTCCCCTCTACTATATTTTCATTAATTGGTTTCGTTCCAGTTACAGGAAATTGTTTTAAGAGTTTTCATGTTTCATGGGTAAGATTAATTGAAGACCCCGTCCTGTACCTTCATATTATTCACGGAAATTTAGACGTCCATGTATTTTGCAGGATCGAGAAGAGTTAGGGAAGGTTTGTAAAAGGAAGAGTGATTGAAGTCAAGGAAATATGCGTTCACTGTAAGGGAAAGTAATGTTTATAACAAAGACAAGGAAAACTGGTCTTTACAGTAAATAAAACTATTTAAAGTAAATAAAAATATTGGTTATAATCGATTGTTCAGGGTCGAAAAACGTCTGGGAAGTGTCTTAAATAAAAGAGAAGGATTAAAGTACAAGAAACATCGAGTTTAGAAAAATATGAATATCGTGTCTTAACAAAAAGATAAACTAGTGCTCAAAAGTAATGTTTAGAGTAATAAAAGCAGTGTTGAGAACGAAAGACAAAAAAAAAATTAAAAAGGTAAAAAAGAATAGACCGAATCAGCGAAAAAAAAAAAAATGTTGCCTGCGATTACATGACACTTTCTACTTCAGTTCAGCAATCTTAGACGACTCCATTCAACATATGAAAATAAAATAACACCATAAAACATCTGACTTATTTCCATTACTACATGACTTGCTTGGCTGTCAGTGGCGCTTCACGGTACTGCACCCTGAGCCTGACCTGTAAGACATAGCAAAACTGAGTGAGAAACCGCTGCGGTTATGCTTAATAAAGTTCCTCTTGTATCTCAGGCAGACTGTAAATCTTAGAGTGAATATTAGAGGTCAGAAAAAATAGTGAAAGCAGTGTAAATCTCAATGCCATAAACAAACACTTCAAACACTACACCATAAAAATAAACAGAAAGAAAATTCGGGTTTGTTAAAAAATATTAGAAAAAAAACAGAACATGTGAGGAAAAAATAGATAAAACAAAGAAAATGTACACAAAAAATATCATTGCCAAAATAATGTATAAATATCTACACAGCATCAGATTACATATAGTGCAAATAAGTATAATAAATAAAACCCTGAAGAAAAGTAAAATGAAGGTTTGTTGTATTGCAGCCTTTAACTTTCCTCAAAAAGTAATCAAAACTTCAAAACGAGGAAATGTTATTGATGAAAATGTTCGCTTGAGTGAGATGCGGAAGTATTGAGAACACAGAGCGATTGCGCATCAGAAACTGTTGGCAGGAAAATTATTGGTAGATCTACATCGATTACTTCCTGCTTGAGGTTGTAAGGAGGAGGAATAAGAGGAGGAGGAGAATGAGAGGAAGAGGAGGAAGAGGATGAATAGAAGAAAGAAGAAAAGTGGAATGAAAAATAATATAGCCAGATTATAAACATCTTCATTTGTAGTCGTCATATTATTATTATCATTTTATTATTATTATTATTATTATTATTATTATTATTATTATTATTATTATTATTATTATTATTATCATTAGTAGTAGGTAGTAGTAGTAGTAGTAGTAATAGTAGTAGTAGTAGTAGTAGTAGTAGTAGTAGTGGTGATGGTGGTGGTCGTAGTAGTAGGTACGTATTATTATTATTACTAGTAATAGTAGTAGTAGTAGTGGTGGTGGTGGTGGTGGTATTAGTAGTAGTGATAATAGTAAGATTAGTGGTATTAGTGTTAGTATTGGTAATAGTAGTAATAATAGTAGTAGTAGTAGTAGTAGTCATAGGCGTAGTTACAGTAGTAGTAGTAGTAGTAGTAGTAGTAGTAAGAATAGTAGTGATAACCTGTATATTTATATGTTTTCTATCACCTTCAAGACCACAGAGACGATAAGTGAGAATAAAGTTTTAAGATACAGCCAATGTCTATTAAAGAAAAAAACAGACATCATAAATCTGAACTAGCACTAAACCTGTATAAGTTATAGTGCGCAATGGTCTTAAAATACTTGATCATTCAGATATTATTATGACACACACATAAACACCCTTAAAGAGATCCACTGATTTTAACTAGAGATCAAGATAGATAGAGCGTTCATTAGCCTATACGACGTTTGAGAATTCAGATCCCTAAGTCACAATCCGACACACACACACACACACACACACACACACACACACACACACACACACACACACACACACACTGGTTCAGCCAAAGTAACGCGTCTCGCCAGGAAGAGGTTTGGGTGTAAGCAATCCCGAACGCTGCTTCCCTCTCGCCACACACAGGGCGTCTTGCAAAACACTTGAAACTACTCGACCCCAAACTATGCAGCGGTTCGTGGGTGAGGCAGGAAGGCAGGGAGGCTACGAAGCTGGTAGGGGAATCTCGTGTAAGACATGATGTAGCTTACGTGTGTTGGCTGGCATGCTGGTGCTCCAAGGAGGGTGTGTAGGATGTGGAGAGGAGAGGGGAGGTAGGTGGGATGATGGTGTTGGTGTGTGGCGGGGTGTGTGTGGCGGGGTGTGTGTGGGGAGAAGTGGGTGTTTGGGGGGTAGAGGGCTAGGTAATCGGCTATATGCATTCTCCTAACATTAACATAACTGTTACCGCCACCTGAAAACTGCCTGGTAGCATTAGCACCACCTCGCTTAGGATGCCTCGTCTGCTGCCAAGTACAGCCTGACCCTTCCTTGCTACCAGCCTCCCTTCCTGCCTCCCTTTCGTCCCCTCCATGCCCTACTCCTTCCTTCCTTACCCAATTGACTATCCGTGTCTTTTCCCTTTTGTTCCTTCTATCCTTAGTCATTGTGCCAGCCTCTTTTCTTTCTATCCTCTCGTATCCTTATCTACTGCCTGGCCTCTCTCATCCTCCCTCACCTCTTTTCTCCTTCATTATTATCTACCGTTTTCCCAACCTATTCATCTTCACTCTTGTCTCCTCTTTTCTCCTAATCCTGCCTTTTCTTAGTGTTCCTCGTTTCTCTTCAGTCTTTTTTCCTTCAACTTTTCTACCATTCACATATTTATCCTTATTTTCCTCCACACTTTTCCTTTTTCTTCTTTTGTCCCTTCTCTATGCTACCTCCCACTCCTATCTACCATCTTTATTTTGCCGCTTCTTTTCTCTTCTCCTTTCGTATCCTTAGTTATTTTTTTCTTTATATCTTTCCTTTAGTTCCCTTCCCGATGCCTTTCTTTTCCTTCCTTTTATTCCATCTCTGCAGTCTTCTTGTCAGACCAAGTTCCTATTCAAGATTTTCAATTAACCTTTTCCAGTTGTTTCTGTCTTGTTCTATTGTTCCTCTTATCCCTTCGTCTCTCACTTATTTTTCTACAATTTTATTATAAATATCTTAAAACCAAGAAAATATGAAATTATCCTCCTGTTCTGTGTTCTGTTTCTCTTTACCCGTGGAAACAATTGTGACAGTCTTCTAAATCTTTCGAATAGTAAACCGTGAAACTGAGTTGTTAAAAAGATTCACGTTCTCCATGGTAAGAAACGTTTTGGTAATCTCTAAACCATGATATTCTCAAAACGCTTCCTATAAAGAAGAAACTTTTAATTAAGATAAGGACTCAAGATTGAAACACTGAATGCCAAACTTTTCAAATGCCACAGCTTCTATTCTGAGGAACAGACTCCAGTGTCATTCATTATGTAATAGTTTAATTCACTGCTGCATGTGCTACAAGATTTGACATCAGTATTTTGGATACCCACAATACTGAAGAAGAATATTGCTGGAAACTGAAGTGAATGGAGGCTCAGTTTAAAACCCTAATAGGAAAGTTTGTCAGTTTCAAGTAATCATAAATTCATATTCTAAATGAAGAGTGAGTAAGAGGAGGAGTCCGTGGCGTATATGAGTGAGTGGAGAAATAATTAGGTGGAGGTGTGAATGAATGACAGACTTGAGAGGATGGAGTGAGTGGATTGAGGTAAGAACAGTGTGTCGCGGCGTGAGTGGGTGGCGGCGTGAATGAGAGAGCCAAGTGTGGGGTGGCTAATTGTGTCGCGGCGTGAGTGGGGTGGAAGGAGACAGGGAAGAGAGGTTTTGGTGGGTGGGTGGGTGGACAGACAAGACGAACACTTGACCTTTACAACTCCTTTCTCCAAGTTTTTAATTGTGAGTGTGTCGCAAGGAGGCGCCGAGTGCACAAAAGACATTTTATTTCCGAGATGAGACCAGATTCTCTTTCCCCAACTTAATAATTTTCAATGCTCACGCTTCTTATTAACAAGACGCGAGGAGGGAGGTCTGTTGGAGCGCTCAAACAAATGTCATATTTTTAGATGCTATATTGTCACACTTCTGAAAGTCACTGTACTCTCACTAATAAGCAAAATGCAAAGGATGTTCTTACAATAGCATTCCTCCAGCAAGTGTTAAAAAAGTGAAGAAATATTTGAGAGATATACTTATTTTTATTTTAACATAGATGATGAGCAGACTCGAAGGGACGACCGAGATAAGACCAAGAGACTGGCGCGTTCTTCCTTTGGCAATGTGTAGCGCCTGGAAAACAAAGAAAAATCATACGCATATGTAAATCTTAGACAGTCTGAGCTGAGAGTTGAGTGCTGAACTTGAAAACAAAAATTAAGCGTGTGAATGTGAGAATACTTTATGATTGGATGTGAACATGTCGCGGTATCCATCACGAGTCACGACCCTCACGTTAGCACATCATGTCACTGTGTCACCATTTGTCACGCGTCCTGCTAATGCCGTGTTTGCTTGCACGCTTAAGTGACTTGATCCGAACATTAGTATTTTCACCATGTGAATTTTTTGTAGGCTCATTATGACGTGACAAAAAAAAAGTTAACACAATAAAAATACGAATAAACAATTACATTTGTACGCTCACGCGCATATAAACAAAGCATATTCCACTGTGTGTAAGTGTGTGTGTGTGTGTGTGTGTGTGTGTGTGTGTGTGTGTGTGTGTGTGTGTGTGTGTGTGTGTGTGTGTGTGTGTGTGTGTGTGTGTGTGTTTCACTGTTTGATCTGGTCAGTCCTCTAGGACCTGTAGGCAGGCCAGGATGACCCTGAACGCCTCCTCTGTGTGTGTGTGTGTGTGTGTGTGTGTGTGTGTGTGTGTGTGTGTGTGTGTGTGTGTGTGTGTGTGTGTGTGTGTGTGTGTGTAATTCACTGTTTGTTTGATCTGCTGCAGTCTCTGACGAGACAGCCAGACGTTGCCCTACGGAACGAGCTCAGAGCTCATTGTTTCCGATCTTCGGATAGGCCTGAGACCAGGCACACACCACACACCGGGACAACAAGGTCACAACTCCTCGATTTACATCCCGTACCTACTCACTGCTAGGTGAACAGGGGCTACACGGGAAAGGAGACACACCCAAATACCTCCACCCGGCCGGGGAATCGAACCCCGGTCCTCTGGCTTGTGAAGCCAGCTCTTTAACCACTGAGCTACCGGTGTGTGTGTGTGTGTGTGTGTGTGTGTGTGTGTGTGTGTGTGTGTGTGTGTGTGTGTGTGTGTGTGTGTGTGTGTGTGTGTGTGTGTGTATGTGTGTATATATATATATATATATATATATATATATATATATATATATATATATATATATATATATATATATATATATCTATATATATATATGCATATATATATATATATGTATATATATATATATATATATATATATATATATATATATATATATATATATATATATATATATATATATATATATATATATATATATATATATATATATATATATATATATATATATATGTACACATCCATGTACCTAGGTACCTATAACTACAACACACACACACACACACACACACACACACACACACACACACACACACACACACACACACACACACACACACACACACACACACACACACACACACACACACACACATATTAATTCAGCTCATTGCCGCTTCAGTCTTTACGTCTGAGAAAAACTTACAAAACTCTTCCCCTGAAGCCCGCCTCACTTTGTCGCTTGTTCCACCACGGAGATCCCTCAGGTTCTTCATGTATTATGCATGAGGGAGGGACGGAGGAGCCGCGGGTAGAGACTCTCCAGCAGGTCGCGTGGCCGCACACCGGGAGATTAGTTAGTGTGTAGAAATATTTCAAGGTCAAATTTTTTTTTATGTAAGAAAGAAAAGCTGGCCTAGAGCAGAACAAGCAATTAAACAAACGCCCACCGAGATGCCAGACCACAAAGAGAACGAGAGAGATAGCCTAAGAATAGCATAAATGTCTTAAAACCTCCCTTTTAAATTAATTTAGGCCATAGGCAATAAGAAATACAGAAACAGAAAGGGTGTTTCCAGACTTTACCAGGTAGGTATGAATGACTGAGAATACTGGTTAACTCTTGCATCAGAGGGATGGAAAGAATAGGGTGTGAGAGGAAGAAGAAAGCCTTAAAATCGAGGCCGCAGGAGGAGGGGAAACATGCAGTTAGCAATATCAGAAGAGCAGCTGACATGGCATTTGGCGACAGAAAATAGCAAGAGATACAATATTACGGGATGGAGAAAGAAGCTGATGACAGTCAGTCAGAGGAGAGGAGTTGATAATACGAAAAACTTTAGAATTTTTCCTATTTAAGAGAGCAGTAAGAGTGGAACCACCCATACATGTGACGAATACTCCATACATAGGCGGATAGGCTGCTGCCTAGAAATGCTGATAAAAACTGTTGGGAACGAGTCATAACTCCTGCCTTCATCAAAGCTACTTCAGTTGGAGAAGAAGTGTGAAGTTTCCAGTTTAGGTTCTAAGTAAAGGACAGACTGAGGATATTCAGTGTAGAAGAGAGGAACAATTGAGGTTCATTAAAGAAGAGGGGATCGTTGGCTGGAAGGTTATGTCGAGTAGACAGATGGAGAAGTTGAGTGTTGAGGCAGTGAATAATACTAGGATTTCTCCGTCTTGATCCAAAATTTTAGTGGGAACAGAATTCAGGCATTCTTTGGAGTCTCAACATCACCTGTTTACTTCCTGAAGGGTTGGTCGTCTCTGAAAATACGTGGAAAAGTGTAGGAGTGGATAGACAAAAAAATGTTTGGTTTAGACAATCATTAATGAACAAAAGGAAGAGAGCGGATAACAGGAGAAAACCCGGAGGAATACCACTGTCAAAAGATTTAGAAGAACAGTGGCGGTCTATCCCAACTACAATAGAACGGTCGGAGAGGAAATTTGAGATGAAGCTGCAGAGAGAAGAATATAAGTCGTAGGAGGGTTGTTTGGAAATAAAAGCTTTGTGTCAGAATCTGTCAAAAAGAATTCATATGTCTAAATCAATGACAAAAGTTTCACCTAAATCTCTAAAAGTGGACAAGCAAGACTCAGTAAAGACAACCAGATCACCAGAACAGCGGCCTTGGCAGATAGAAGATTGTGAATTGATAGATGTTTAAGAATTTTTCTCCTTGAGGCTTGATTAAAAACCTTTAGATAAGCAAGAGATTAAAGCAATAGGACGGTAGCCATCAATATCAAATAAAGAAAGGAAAGAAGAAGTAGTAATGTTATTGGAAATATTTTTGGCCAGATACCAGAAGTCTTGAGGGGAGTTGGATCTCGAAAGATTTTCACATTTTCTGCAAATTAAGAATTTTTTGGGCAAGTTGGTGAACAGACTTGGCGTGATTCCTGGCAGAAATATAAAACACATGAGATTCAAGTGATGGAAGGCTGCACTGTCACACTTGCACATTGTCACGCCCAAGAGACCGGAGTGGTACAAGAAAGTGATGCGTGTTTGTCAAATACTGTTTCAAATTGCATTTACCTTTTTCTTCTAATTTCATTTTCTCTTTCCTTTTCTTTTTATTTTTTTCTTTTCGATATATTTTCTCGTTCATGGTTGGTCAATATATCCTCAGTAGTCTTCTCCGCATCACTCTGTCGTCTGTATAATCAATTTTTGTAGCGTCTCACATTAACCGATTTTAATAAACTCTTGTGGGAGATTTTGAGGCTTTTAGGATTGTTTTAGTAGATTTAGTGGAACTTTATTATTCTACTACAATGAAAATTCACATGAATATCTTAGTAGCCTTTAAAGATATATCACAATGAAATTTCAATCAAATTAAATATGTCGGTCTATGTTCGACAGCCAAACATGATTATAAGATCACAAAAACACGTTTCAATACTGACGGCTGTAGGGAGAGTGACGGACACGAACAGAGATGACGTCATGAGCGGGAAACGATTAGAATATCCATGTGGTTTTGCGGATGAATAACGTCCATTCGGTCTATTAATAGCAGTGAAATCAGAGGCGACCTTTCAATTGACACTTTCATTCACACAATAACAACTGATATCATTATGAAACTGAGATTCGAGTGAAACACATCAACGCAAGCATTTCTCTGTCTCTGAAGGGCAAACCTGTCGGAGGAAATTTGTTTGTCTGGACTAGTAGAGGATAATAATTACCCAGTGATAGTCACACACACACACACACACACACAGAGAGAGAGAGAGAGAGAGAGAGAGAGAGAGAGAGAGAGAGAGAGAGAGAGAGAGAGAGAGAGAGAGAGAGAGAGAGAGAGAGAGAGAGAGAGAGTGTTTTATCGCCCAGAACTATCGCGCTCGTGCACATATATGCAAAATTATGTCTCTCTCTCTCTCTCTCTCTCTCTCTCTCTCTCTCTCTCTCTCTCTCTCTCTCTCTCTCTCGCTGCTCGGATTTCCCAACTTTTCTTCCATCTTCTATTTTTCTACATTTATCTCATATTACTTTGTATAATGCCGTGCCTCGTATCAAAGAGTTTTTACTTCCTCCCTCTTTTCTTCTTTTTCCTTTTGCTTTCTTTTCCTTCGGTGTTTCCCATCAGGAGTGTTGTTTGTTGGCGGCGTTCGACTCTAGGGACGCGAGACTATTTTTCTCTCTCCGAATCTTTTGTTCTTCTTCCAATTCCCGAGTGGTGGTGTTGTGTTGTATCACACGCGCGCCTCGGCGTGGGACGAGGGTACCTGGTGCTGGACTCTAGGCAAGGCATACACTCCTCTCCTGTGCATGTGAAGTAACGTATCTTTTTGTGATTCAGAGATCGTGTTTCTGAACGTTTTAGCCTGCTCTCTCTACCGCTTTGAACGGGATGTAGCAGAGGCAGTGGGACTTTGATGAGTGATAAAGTGATCGTTCAAAAAGAGCTCGGCGTTATAACTGAGAAAAAAAATCGTAAATTATTCGAGTAAAATACCATAACTACGAGTAAATAGAAATAATAATAAGTACTCGAATAATTAGTCCTAGTCTCAGCGTCTCACAACAACCCATTATGGTATCAACGTCACTATATGAACCAAGTATCGTATCTTCTGACAGTTGTAACATTCTCGACTTTTTCCCAGGTAGGCTGATGTTCACGTCCCGCTCTGGTCACAAGGATTTTCAGTGAGAAGCGAGCAGTCACTGTCCCGGAGCAACATGATGATCGGGTGTGTTGTGTGAACGGCCTCTTATATATAGATCGAGCTGTGTGAGGTCTGGAGTCTCACTGGGATGATATAGCTAGCGATCAGGAGTTCAGGATAAGAGATTTTCAAGACACTGACACACACACACACACACACACACACACACACACACACACACACACACACACACACACACACACTTCGTTGATGGTTGAGGTTCTTGTCTCGTTATTATTATTATTATTATTACGGTGCTAAACATTTTTTTTTATCCCTTCAGGAGATTATTTTACCAAGGAATTGCACTAGGCGACACCATTAGATGTTCCTCAAGGCTTCCGATGAGGTAACTCAAGACAGAACTCCTTTAACTGACTTTCTTCAGCCTCTTTCTCACCGCCGGAAAGTTGCATCTCCTGCTTCTTCTACCGCTATTTTCATGCTAACTGCTCTTCTGAACTTGCCACCTGCATGCCTCTCTTCCTCTTGCGGCCTCCCTGCACAAGGCTTTCTTCTTTCTCGCACCCTTATTCTGTACAACTCTATAATGCAAAACCTAACCAGTGCTCTCAAACCATTCATACCTTGCTGTGGTAAACTCTGGAACTTCCTGCCTGCTTCTGTATTTCCAACTTCGTATGACGATATCATTTAAGAGGAGATTTCAAAACATTCATTCCTTTCTTTTGGCTAACACTTTCGGAATTGCAAGGGAACTGGCAACTAAGTGGGTTTCTTTTTTGTTCGTATCTTACATAAAAAAAGAAGAGCAATCCTAGAGTGAGCCACGAGTAACTGATATCCTAAGAGCATTGTTTTACTAGCCAGAACAGCTTAGCTCAGATTGAACCCAATATACACCAATAAAACATGCAGCTTAACAGTTAACCCTCTCGCAACGATGCACAACAGTTCACAGCACTAAAAGCCCGCCTCTGCACACAACCTTTGCGAGCACCTACACGCGAGAAAAATTGGTTTAGAAGAGTTTTCCATTGCCGAGCCAGTGTGGTGTTTCGAGGTGACTGTCGCAGAAAAGGGAATGTTCCAAGAGTACCTTGTGATAAATAGCACCAAAGGAATAGCTGAAAAAGTGATGAGGGTAATGTCACAACGTGCTCTCCTTTGTCCTTGTCACCGTGAACATGAAACCTAAGCAAAATAATAGTAATGGGATATAGTTTATTGATTCTTTTTATGGTACACTGATTTTTTCT
>NC_059260.1:7237501-7242501 GCF_017591435.1 Portunus trituberculatus | reverse complement strand
CCATCATCACATATACTACTACTAGAAACACGTCTAAGGCATCACCACCGATAGACGAGGCAGGGCGAGAGAGTACAACATCCGGAGCCTTACCATTGCAAGTCAAACGAAGAGAGAGAAAAAAAAAACAGGAAGAAAAGAAAAACGAAGGGAACTAAAGAATGAAAGCACACAAGGGCTGAGGGAGACACACAAGAAAGGTCACTCAGAATAGCTTTCACACCGCTATTTCTCCCACGAAGACTTCAGTTAATTAAAGGATTTGGAAAGTCGAGAGTTGATTTAGTGCAAGCCCGGGGATATAATAGAACTAGGGCGACAGCAGCGACGACGCACACACAGGAACATGCACAGGAAGAAGGAGTAGTAGCAGACTTATTAACCCTTTTCACGGCTGCTTGTAATAAGATGGAGTGTTTTAACTAAAGTAAGAGAGAGAGAGAGAGAGAGAGAGAGAGAGAGAGAGAGAGAGAAAGTGGAGCAAGCGGTGGAGGACAAGTGAGAGGAGGAGGAGGAGGAGGAGGAGGAGGGAGGGAGGGAGGGAGGGAGGAGGGAGGGAGGGAGGGAGGAGGGAGGGTGAATGATAGAAGATGCAAGGAAAGCATTTGGGAGGTGAACAGCGAGGGAAGACTGAAAGGGTGGGCGGGAAGAGGAAGAGGAGGAGGAGACTAGAGTGCGTTGACAGAGAAGTGGGCGGAATATTGGTCTGAGAGAGAGAGAGAGAGACAGAGAGAGAGAGAGAGAGAGAGAGGGGGGGGGGAGTTAGAGGTAGAGTGCATGTAGAGGAGTAGATGGACGGAACATATGGATGGAAGGATAAAAGTGGAGAGGCAGCGGGGTGGAGGGGTGGAGGTTGACGGATGAGACGGCACGGTGAGGAGTGATGGGGTGCGGGTGACAACTGATAGAGGAAAGAAAGGGGGAGGGATAAGGAATGGTGATAGTAGGGAGAGTGAGGGAGAGGAATGGAGGAAGGGAAAAAGATAAAGGAGACAAGAGAGGCGAGAGGCTGAGGGGTGAGGAGTGTTGCGGAGGAGTGATAGATGAAGGAGAGATAAGGGAAGATAGTCATGGAAAGCTGAGGAATAAGGGAAGAAGAAGGAAGGTGTAGTCAAGCGTTCCTGTGTCTCGACAGCTTATACAAACGAAATTTATTCAAGACTCAAATTAAAAAGATGTGTTCATAAATCTGGTGACAATTAAAACAGGATCTAGTCAAAAATTACAGTTTTTCTTCTATTCAGATTGTTTTCTTGATTCTAGGAATAAATTAGCTAAGACTGTAACGCCAAAAGAGAAAAGCAAGAAACATGAATGAATAGATAAATAAATAGTAACATAAAAAACTCCATATAAATTATAAATAATGAAGATAAATACAAGTTTATTAATTGTTAAATCAATATTTGACTTGTTCTCGATCAGGAGAGTGAAATAGTTACAGTAGATAGTAGAGAGAGAGACAGACAGAGCGACAGACACAGACAGAGACACTATAAAACGATTTAGGTTAAAAGGAAGGCACGAAGTTAAGGACGAGGGAGGGTAAAGGAGAGAGAAAAGAGTGAGAGGTGAGGAGCGCGGAAGCTATCGGTCTGGCGGCCTTCCCACTCTGCCTCCACCCACAAGACCCATTTCCCAGCCCAGAATGAGAATCAGACGGCCAGCCCACCCATTTCCGGCCCTCTTAAAGACACTGCAGGACGAGGCTAAAAGAAAAGGGAAAAAGTCGCTGCCAACTGAACTCCCACACTCTCTTCTGATTCTATAGCACACCACCAACACGTTCTCCGCTTCCCAGACTTTTTGTACACCTTGTACCACCTGCACCATCCTCTTCTTTGCACCATCGAGTACACCATTGTCTTTTATTATATACACCACTCTAGTTTTTGCACCATTAACACCACTTGTCTTGTACTTTTAACACCACCTTCGTCTTTGCATCGTCTACACCACTTGTCTTGTTCTTTTAACACCACCTTCGTCTTTGCATCGTCTACACCACTTGTCTTCTATCTGCTGTACTCCATTTTATTTTATTCGTATTCAAGAGGTAGAATCAAACTAAACTATGGGAATTATATTAAAAAAAAAGCATGAGAAGATATACAGCAGGGGAATAGTAGTGTGTTCTTGCAATTACTTCTCTCTCCTCATCTGTTGCATCTCATCCCAAACCACTCATCCGATTTGAAAGCCACGTCAGTTAAAAACCAACACGTAATGGCTTATACCACTTTATTATGTAAACTATCCATTCATTCTTTTACTATTAACAACATCCTTATCTTTGCATCATCTACACCACTTGTCTTGTTCTATCTACGGCACTTCATGAGAATTATTATGAAGAGAAAACGAGAAGATATATAACAGCTGATGGGCAGTGAGTTCTTGTAATTACTTCTCTCATCGCACAGTGTTTCCTCGCAATTACTTCTTCTCTCTACTCATCTGCTACGTCTCATCGCCACAGCACTTATCCTATATAAAAGCCACTTCAGTTATAACCAACACGTACGGGCTTATACCACTCCACCATGTCACACTAACCATTCATGCTGTTCAGATCTACTACTAAGCTCTTTTGATTAATTGTCCATAACTCTCTCAAAAAGAAAATTCCCTCGTAAGGTTTAGCGTTTGTTTTAAATTTTTAGTGGTGTGTATTGTTAATTCCAGTCCACTTGATGCAGGCTTTGTTGTTGATGTATATTGCAAAGCTTGTGTTTTATCACCATTGGGGACTTTACATATCACACAGTACTGAAGCGACAATGGACACCACACACACACACACACACACACACACACACACACACACACACACACACACACACACACACACACACACACACACACACACACACACACTTCCATGCGCCGATTACGAAAACAAATAAGTAACATTCATCCAACACAAATCCACTATCCATAATGCAGTGTTTCATCAGACACAACAAAAACAGCTCTTTGATCCTTTGTTGACTACGACTCTTGCTTCACACTTACTTGTAAAGCAGCAAACACTGGTCCACCCAACCCTCTCTTTGTGTCGGGGTCATTCACACAAATGTATTTTCAAAACACTTCTGCATCTCGCCCACAGTACTTTCACAAGGCTCTCTTTGACGGCTCACCGTTTCGAAAGAATGTATCTTTTATAGCTCCAATGACAGAGGTTAAACGCACACTCTCTCTCTCTCTCTCTCTCTCTCTCTCTCTCTCTCTCTCTCTCTCTCTCTCTCTCTCTCTCTCTCTCTCTCTCTCTCTCTCTCTCTCTCTCTCTCTCTCTCTCTCTCTCTCTCTGTGTGTGTGTGTGTGTGTGTGTGTGTGTGTGTGTGTGTGTGGGAGGGGTGTCGATGTGTGTTTGTGTTTGTGTGTGCGCTTGCGTCCCCACTCTCCCGAACAATGAGATTATCAGCATTAATTAAGGAAGACTGTCACTCAAACTCCATTTATCACTCACAAATTATCAAGCAATTAATAGCAAGTTCAGGCAAGCCAGGGTGTCTAATGTATACAGCAAGTCACGTCTGGTGGAAGCATGGAAAAGTCTAAACACAAAAGCAGGTTCAGTCCAGTGCTCGTGTTACGTACATTGCAGGATTAGATTAACCAAACAAAGACGTCTTATTTAAGTGCGGTGAGCGTCCCTCCCTGGCCGTCGCGTGAGATTAACAATTATGACGAGACATCTGCCGAGTCTCCTTGCCGCGTGTCATTAGCATCGCCTGGAGGAAGGAGGAACATTTCTGCCCTCTAACTTTGGTGAAGTTGTTGGGGCGAGTGTTTAGAGTTGCATATATTTTCGTTATTTTATTTTCGTATTATTTGTAGATTGTAATGATTATACGAATACAGAGTAGTAATTTTTTTTTTAATCCTTGTGAGCGAATGATATGCATTAACCATTTCCTTTATTTTCATTCTTTCTTATTTCATCAAAAACAACGCATTCCAGTGAAAGAGTAGGCTAAGGCGAGTGAGACTTTTACTCCTCTGTGAGACACTCATCACCTCATGCTTCACTGTACTTCCTAATCTTCCTTTCTTCCTTCATTCATCTCTCTCTCTCTCTCTCTCTCTCTCTCTCTCTCTCTCTCTCTCTCTCTCTCTCTCTCTCTCTCTCTCTCTCTCTCTCTCTCTCTCTCTCTCTCTCTCTCTCTCTCTCTCTCTCTCTCTCTCTCTCTCTCACTCTGCCCTTTATTTATCTTTCTCTTTCCCTTTCGATCTCCTCTGTAGCACTGCCCAACCTTCCAGTTCTTCTGTGCTAGAAAACTCCCTTTATTCATCAAATAAACTAACATTTCACTCACTTTCCCCCTTGGCTTCCTTCTGTCTCTCAATTCTCTTCCAATCTCACATAAGCGATGCACGTCTAGCTCTTCTTTCGTGTTGATTTTTCCTTGCCGCTTACTGAAGAACGTTTTACAAGCTTGACGACACAAACTTGGAGACACAGCCACGTCGCAGGAAGCTCAAACAACCAAGAGTAGTTTGAGCAGACCGTGACTCGCGTGTATTTACTGAAAGCCAACCAAAAAGAAAATGCTCACAGAAAAGAGCGGGAAGATGAAAGATTGAGTAAGGGTGTAGCAAACATTACTAATACTCTGTCTGTTCTTGCTAAACGGTGTACAATTTCTTGAAATATATGTTTCTGTTATTGTAACTTGTCGTGCTTCAACTCGATTCTCTATGGCAATTTTGCTATGTGTGTAATCTAATTGTTTGTCCAATATAGAAAAAGTATTGGAAATGGAATATGAAAGGAACTTTAAGGCTGTCACAGAAGTGGTAAGTATGTTCTTCCTGTACATTTATACATACATTTATACATTTCTGAACAAAAAGCTAT
Source organism: Portunus trituberculatus (assembly GCF_017591435.1). Lineage (NCBI taxonomy): Eukaryota > Metazoa > Arthropoda > Malacostraca > Decapoda > Portunidae > Portunus > Portunus trituberculatus. The sequence continues at coordinate 7,237,637 of NC_059260.1, read as the reverse complement.
TATAAAAAGATACTAACTAAACTATACAATTTAAATAATTAACTTTCATGCTCCCACTGAAGATAAAAGCTCCTCATATCTTTCACTCTTAACATGTTGCTCAAAACCATGAGGCCTTCATACGACCGTCCCTGCA